>NC_089519.1:33867485-34167485 GCF_963924715.1 Thunnus thynnus
CTGTCTCAGCACAAGGCCATTGGTCACACTCAGATCAACACGTACTGGATAGTACTGTGGGCAGTTTCCTTTAGACCAGCCATCGTGAATAAGGTGGCTAACCTTCTGCAGCATAGGGTCCTTTGCAGTTTCATGTGCAATACGCTCTAACATCACATCAGATACGGGAAGCGAAGCCGTCACCATGCTGACATGCGTTTCAACATCATCCGTCGTGGAGCCATCCACAGCGCTGCTGCTAAGTGCTGGTGCCCTCGACAATGTATCTGCAAGCACTATGTATTTTCCTGGTGTGTAGATTAACTCAAGATCATATCGCTGGAGTTTCATCATCATGCGCTGGATTCTAGGGGACATGTCGTTCAGGTTTTTCTTTATGATTGAAATCAGTGGTTTGTGATCAGTCTCTGCTGTAAAGGTTGGCAAACCATAGACATAACTGTGAAACTTACTACATCCGAACAACAAACCCAAAGTCTCTTTTTCGATTTGAGCATAGCGTTGCTGTGTTTCAGTCATTGATCTTGAGGCATATGCTACAGGCTGCCATTTGTCTCCCGTAGCTTGAAGCAGAACAGCTCCTAAGCCATCTTTTGAGGCGTCGGTGGAGATCTTTGTTGGCTTTGAGGGGTCAAAGAATGTGAGGACTGGTCCTGTGGCTAAGGTTTCCTTCAGTATTTTCCACTCTTTTTCCTGTCTAGCAGTCCACTCAAACTCCTTGTCGTGGTGGAGCAACTCTCTGAGACATGCTGTTTTGGAAGAAAGATGTGGGATGAATTTTCCAAGGAAGTTGATCATTCCCATGGCTCTCAGAACTCCTTTTTTATCAGTGGGAGGCGGCATGTCCAGTATAGCCTGCACTTTTGAATGATCAGGTTCCACCCAAGAAAGTCATCTCTGTGACACCAAACTGACATTTTTTCCTGTTCAGTTTTAGTCCACTCTGTTTCACTCTGTGAAGGAGTTTTTTCAGTCTTTCATTATGTTGCTGGCATGTCGTTCCCCAAACCACCAGGTCATCAATGTACACTCTTGTACCCTCCAGACCCTCTATTATGGACTCCATCGCTCTGTGAAAGATCTCTGGCGCTGAGATTATGCCAAATGGGAGCCGCAGAAAACAGTAGCGCCCAAACGGTGAGTTAAAGGTGCAGTACTTACTACTTTTTGGGTCTAGCTTCAACTGCCAAAATCCCTGTGACGCATCCAACTTACTGAAGTATTTAGCACCTGTCATTTCACTGGTAATCTCATCCCGTGTTGGTATAGGGTAGTGTTCTCTTTTGATGTTCTCATTAAAATCTTTAGGATCAAGACAGACTCGTAACTCACCACTGCTTTTCTTGGTACAAGACACCCAGCTGCGTCATTCTGTCCAGCTCTTTTTTCAAACCAGCTCGAAGTGGTGCCAGCACCCTCCGTGGTGCATGCACTACAGGCTTGGTCTCACTCTTGAGTTAGATTTTGTAGGTGTGTGGTAATATTCCATGTCCTTTAAAGACAGAGGGAAACTGTTCTACAATGTCCGCCGATCCTTCACACTGTGTGTAGTTTGATTCTTGATTGCATTTGTCCATGTTGTCTTCCCTGTTTATCTGATAGACCCTCTTAACCAAACCTAGGCCCTCTTAGGCTTTGTCTCTTAGGAGTGATTCATGTCCTTTTGGCACAATTACAAACAGTAGGTTGTACTGCTTGCCTTTCAATGTCACATTAAGTCTGCATCTTCCTTTTGTCTCAATCGGCTGACCATTGTATGCCTTCAGTGGTGTTACTCTGGTGTTGATTATTTTTGGCTTAACCTTGAGTGCCTCAACATCAGTCCCATTAATTAAGTTAGCTTTGGCTGCTGTGTCAATCCTAAATGTCACAATTGTCTCATTGACTAACAGTGGTGCCATGCATTTATCACTTTGCACTGCACTCACTGTCTGTCCAGTATCATCATCTTCACTTGACACCATCTTGATGAAGAATGTTTCACTCAAATCATCACCGTCGTCCGTTTCTGTTACAGTGTGTACTTGATGTCCTTTTTTCACATCCTTGGAGAAACACATTTTTGCATAATGATGTTTTCCTTTACACTTTGCACATGTTTTTCCATAAGCAGGACACTGTCTCACTTTATGTTTTTCACCGCATCTCTTACAGGAAAATGTCTCTTTGTCTTTGAACTTGAATTTGTCCCGCTGTTTCCCTTTTACTGACAGGGCATGCACTGGGTCCCCATCTTGGCTTGCTGCACCCAAAGTAGGCTCATTAAAAGTCAGCACTGTAACGGGTATAGGAAGGACCCAATAGCAGCACAAATGACACTGGTTTAAACTCAGCAGTCTTTATTTCACACGATGTCAAGGAAATATTAGCACGGTCGGAGAAACACAGTTTTTGAACCCCGATCCTCCACTCCCACAGCGGACAAAGACCAGGGAACAGGCAGGCAGAACTCAGAGTCAGGGACAGAAGGCTGGTGGGTTTACCGGGGCAGAGACGAGGAGCGATGGTCGAAGACAAGCTGATCAGAAACCAGGAAGGCAGTCCAGTGAAGAGAGCAAGATGACTGAGCATAGTAGCGTAGACAATCTGACAAGAAGGGAGTGGGCCGAGGCAGCTTATATACAGGCTTGATTGCAGATGATGAGCAGGTGGGAGCGCCAGGTGAAGGTGGTTGAACTAATGAGGGGTGTGGCAGAGCAGAGAGTGAGACTGAATGATTGGATAATTCCCACAGCAACAGGTGAGGGGGAGAGCAGACTCTGACAGAACCCTCCCCTCAAGGGATGGCTCCCGACATCCCTAAAAGGCACCATAAACGGGGCAGGAGATGGGCCTACAACTCCTGGGAGTCGGACCAGTCCATTTCCTCAGCCGGGTGGGTGGAGGGGGTCTGGTGGAGGGATTCTCCATCATCTGTAGCTTCCCCCAAGGAACGGTCCTCCAGAGGCCGGTCTGGTGGAGGCAAAGTGCGGGCTCCCCGACGGGCAGGCATCTTAACTGGCTGGTCAGGATGACACCGATGAAAATCAGCAATGAGGTTGGGGTCGATGATGAAACGAGCAGGAACCCAGGATCTCTCTTCTGGGCCATACCCCTCCCAGTCCACCAAGTACTGAAGGCCTCTCCCCCGCCGGCGGGAGCGCATCAGGCGGTGCACCGTGTAGACTGGACCCCCGTCAACAATGCGTGGAGGAGGTGGTGGCGGTGCTGCAGGGACCAAGGGACTGTCATGGACCGGCTTCACCTTGGAGACATGGAAGGTTGGATGGACGCGCATAGAGCGCGGGAGCTTCAACCGTACTGCAACGGGATTGATGACTTTCTGTATAGTGAAGGGTCCGATGTGTTTAGGTGCCATCTTCCTGGATTCCACGCGGAGGGGCAGGTCTCGGGTGGAGAGCCACACTCGCTGACCCGCTTGGTAAGTAGGTGCAGGGGTGCGGCGGCGGTTGGCAGCGGCAGTGTAGCGGTCCACAGACCGAAGGAGGATGGAACGGGCCCGGAGCCAGGTTCTGCGGCAGCGGCGGATGAAGGCTTGGACAGACGGGCAGGAAACCTCCTTCTCCTGGGTGGGGAACAATGGTGGTTGATAGCCGTATGCACATTGGAAAGGAGAGAGGCCGGTGGCAGAGCAGATGAGGGAGTTGTGGGCATATTCTACCCACAACAGCTGTGAGGACCAGGAGGAGGGGTTCTGGGAGGCCATGCACCGCAGGGCCGTTTCCAACTCCTGGTTCATGCGCTCCGTTTGCCCATTGGTCTGAGGGTGGAAGCCGGAGGACAGACTGGCGGTGGCACCCAGGAGACTGCAGAACTCTCTCCAAAAAACAGAGGCAAATTGAGGCCCACGGTCTGACACCACATCGACAGGGAGGCCATGAAGACGGAATATGTGGAGCAGGACCAACTGAGCAGTTCTCTTGGCTGAAGGGAGCTTGGGCAGAGGCACGAAGTGGGCCATCTTACTGAAGCGGTCCACAATGGTCAGGATGACAGTATGGCCTTCAGAAGAGGGAAGGCCTGTCACAAAGTCCATGGAGATGTGGGACCATGGGCGGTGGGGAACAGGAAGAGGCTGTAGAAGTCCTGCTGGGGCCCGGCGGGAGGTCTTGTGTTGATTACAGACCGGGCAGGCTTTGACGAAGTCCTGGGTGTCCTCTTTCAAGCTGGGCCACCAGAAGCGCTGGAGGAGGGCGTGCTGTGTCCGTCGAGCACCAGGGTGGCAGGAGAGCTTGGAGGAGTGGGCCCACTGCAGCACCTCTGACCTCAAGGCTGGAGGGACGAACAAGCAGTTTGGCGGGCAGGAGCTGGGACCAGGCTGTCCCTCAGCCGCTGCTCTCACCCTCTCCTCGATGTCCCAGGTCACCGCGGCGATAAGACAGGACCCAGGGAGGATGGGCTCTGGCCTCTTTCCAGATTCCTCCACTCTCTGGAATTGCCGGGACAGGGCGTCAGGCTTGGCATTACGAGACCCAGGGCGGTAGGAGAGGGTGAAGTTGAAACGGGCAAAGAACAGGCACCAACGGGCTTGGCGGGAATTCAGTCTTTTAGCTGATCGGATGTACTCCAAGTTCTTGTGGTCAGTCCAGACCAGAAAAGGCTCTTTGGTACCCTCCAACCAATGCCGCCACTCTTCAAGAGCCATCTTCACCGCCAGCAACTCCCTGTTGCCAATATCATAATTCCTCTCAGCAGGCGACAAACGCCGAGAGAAGAAGGCACATGGGTGGAGCTTCTGGTCAGTGGCAGAGCGCTGGGACAGGACACCCCCTATCCCCACATCAGAGGCATCCACCTCCACAATGAACTGGCGATCAGGGTCGGGCATCTGAAGGATGGGTGCTGAGGTGAACCGTGTCTTGAGAGTTTGGAAGGCTTTGTCAGTGGAAGGTGACCACTGAAAAGGCACCTTGGAGGAGGTCAGGGCGGTGAGAGGAGCTGCCACGGAGCTGTAATTGCGGATGAAGCGGCGGTAGAAATTGGCAAAACCCAGGAAGCACTGAAGCTGTTTGCGGGACTCAGGAACAGGCCAGGAGGTGACGGCAGAGACTTTAGCTGGGTCCATCTGTAAACTGTCTTTTGCAACTATGTACCCCAGGAAGGACACTGAGGAGGCATGGAACTCACACTTCTCAGCTTTAACAAACAGGGAGTTCTCAAGGAGGCGCTGGAGGACGGCTTGGACATGGTGAATGTGTTCATCTCTGGACTGGGAGAAGATGAGAATGTCATCCAGGTAGACAAAGACGAACCGGTTGAGCATGTCTCGAAGAACGTCATTTACCAGGGCCTGGAAGACGGCGGGGGCATTGGTGAGGCCGAATGGCATGACGAGGTACTCGTAGTGCCCTGTCGGGGTGTTGAAGGCCGTCTTCCACTCGTCTCCCTCTCTGATGCGGACAAGGTGATAGGCGTTGCGCAGGTCGAGCTTGGTGAAAATGGTGGCCCCCTGGAGCAGCTCGAAGGCGGAGGAGATGAGTGGCAGCGGGTACCTGTTCTTGATAGTGATGTCATTTAGCCCTCGGTAGTCAATGCAGGGTCTCAGGGTCTTGTCCTTCTTCTCCACGAAGAAAAAACCCGCCCCGGCAGGGGAGGAAGAAGGACGGATGAGACCCGCAGCCAGAGAGTCATTGATATAAGTCTCCATGGCTTTTCTCTCAGGCTCAGACAAGGAGTACAGGCGCCCCTTGGGGGGTGAAGTCCCAGGCAGGAGGTCAATAGCGCAGTCGTAGGGACGGTGCGGAGGCAGAGATGTGGCTTTGGCTTTACTGAAGACTAGGCAGAAGTCGTGGTACTCCGGCGGCACCCTGGAGAGATCGGGCGAGGAGCTGGGGCTGGGGGAGTGAAGTGGCAAGGAGGCTTGCTGCAGGCACCTGAGATGACAGGAGGGGCTCCACCCTTGAATGGCCCCCGTGACCCAGTCGATGTGAGGGTTGTGAAGACGGAGCCAAGGATACCCCAGGATGAGAGGCAGATGGAGTGAGCTCAGGATGTGAAACTGGATTGTTTCGTGGTGGTTGCCAGAGAGCAGCAGATGGACAGGGGAGGTTTGATGTGTGACGTTGCCCAAGATGTGTCCATCTAGGGCTCTAGCGGGAACCGGTTGTGGCAAAGGAACCCGCCCGAGCCCCAACTGAAGGGCCAGCTCCTCGTCAATAATGCAGGCATCAGCCCCAGAGTCAATGAAGGTAGCCATGGTGTGGGGACCGTCCGGAAGGAGGAGCCGGGCCTGGAGCAGAGCTCTTTGGGGACGGGGAGACACTAGGGAAGTTGGGCTCACCAGGATCTCCCCCATTACTGATGAGCCCTGGCTTTTCTTTGCTGGACATCTGGAGATGAAGTGCCCTGCTGCTCCACAGTAAAGGCAGAGGTTGGCCTTACGGCGATGCTCCTTCTCCTCTGGGGTGAGGGAGGTGCGTCCCAGCTGCATAGGCTCAGGGTCCCCTGTCTGCAGAGCTGAAGAAGAGGCAGAGTTGGCTGTGACGGCACCCCCATGGGAGCGGGACGGCAGAGGGCGATGGCCTCCCCCTTGACGCTTCTCTCGTTGCCGGGCCTGGATGCGGAGGTCGATGCGGGTGGCCAACTCAACCACCCCATCCAACGTGGTGGGCAGGTCATGGGAAACCAGTTCATCCTTGATGTAGTCGGCCAACCCGTTGAGGAATGCGTCGCAGAGGGCCGAGTTGTTCCACTTGCTTCGGCTGGCTCTGGTGCGAAAGTCTATGGAATAGTCTGCCACTGTTCTCTCGCCCTGTTTCAGTCCAATCAGACCTCCGATTGCCTCAGGACCACAGGTATCCAAGCCAAACACTTTGCGAAGCTCTGTGGCAAACAGGTCAAAGGAAGCACAGGCTGGTGACCGTCTCTCCCACTCGGCTGTCCCCCATAACCGAGCTCTGCCCGTCAGATGGTTGATGACGAATGCAACCCTCGCTCCCTCAGTGGCGAAGGTGCGGGGCTGCAGAGCAAACAGGAGAGAGCAGTTGGTGAGGAAAGGGCCACAGGTCTCTCGATCACCCTCGTAGCGCTCCGGGATTCCCACCCGGGGCTCAGGGGCATCCATGGGTGGCAAAGGGGCTGGAGCAAGTGCAGGAGCGGTAGCAGGCGGAGCAGGAGGAGAAGCAGCCCCAGAGGCTTGAGGGGCTTGGGTTAGCAGGGCTGTTAACTGCTGCAGCTGTCCAGCTAACATTGTTAGCGCCTGCTCGTGGGCTGCTGCTGCCTGTTTGGTTTCAGCCACAGCTGTTGTCATCATGGCCTCATGCTGTTGAAGGACGCCTTCAATCCTTTCAAGGCGACTCAGCGGTGAGGGTTCGTGCGCTGGATCCATAATTGGTCAGATTGTACTGTAACGGGTATAGGAAGGACCCAATAGCAGCACAAATGACACTGGTTTAAACTCAGCAGTCTTTATTTCACACGATGTCAAGGAAATATTAGCACGGTCGGAGAAACACAGTTTTTGAACCCCGATCCTCCACTCCCACAGCGGACAAAGACCAGGGAACAGGCAGGCAGAACTCAGAGTCAGGGACAGAAGGCTGGTGGGTTTACCGGGGCAGAGACGAGGAGCGATGGTCGAAGACAAGCTGATCAGAAACCAGGAAGGCAGTCCAGTGAAGAGAGCAAGATGACTGAGCATAGTAGCGTAGACAATCTGACAAGAAGGGAGTGGGCCGAGGCAGCTTATATACAGGCTTGATTGCAGATGATGAGCAGGTGGGAGCGCCAGGTGAAGGTGGTTGAACTAATGAGGGGTGTGGCAGAGCAGAGAGTGAGACTGAATGATTGGATAATTCCCACAGCAACAGGTGAGGGGGAGAGCAGACTCTGACAAGCACGAGTTGGCGGGCTAGCTCACTGGCTTGGCATATTTTGATAGCATTTCCCAACGTGAGCTCTGTTTCTCTCAACAATTTCTCTCGGAGCTTCTTATCCTTTGTACCGAACACGATCTGATCCCTTACCATAGAGTCTCTGAGATCACCAAAATTGCAAGTCTGTGCTTTTAGCTTGAGGTCTGTGAAAAAATGATCAAATGTCTCTCCCTGGTGCTGCACACGTGAGCGAAAGACGTACCATTTATAGGTTTCATTTTTCTTCGACAAGCAGTGCTCATCAAACATTTTCAAAACCTCCTAAAACTTGTCTCTGTCTTCGGGTTGAGCAAACACAAAAGTGTTGAAGACTTCTATGGCGTCTGTGCCGGCGACAGTGAGCAGCATGGCTATTTTTCTCTCATCTGCCCATCGATCCACTCCGACAGCCGAAAGATACAGCAGAAATTGCTGCTTAAAAGCCTTCCAATTTGCATCCATGTTTCCAGTCAGTTTCAACTGACTTGGCGGTTTAAGTGCATCCATCATCTTGTGTCACTCCTTTCTCCCAAAAAAAAATTAATCCTGTCCTGGTACCATGTAATGTTCCTCTATTATCAATAAATACTCCGGTTGGAACATTATACTAGCAAAGGCTAGCTTCTTTATTTAGTCCCTCGTGTTCATGAGTCACGGCTTATTCCCCACTTCTTTTTACTACCTACAATATACAACCTAATGGTTATACTGCCACCCTAAGGTAACATATGTCATCAACACCTATCAGTACAGTGCAGTGACTTGGGGACGAGTCTTTTTCATTAGGAGAGGGGAAAGTGTGATGTGAATTGGTGAAGATACCTTGATTGGACTGACAAGTGATGAACTATTGAGTGGTCAGGTGTGACTGATTGCGCAGCTGTTGGACTCTGGAAAAGGGGAAGGGAAGAGCCGGGCATTCATGTGTGTAGGTCTGGGGAGCGAGCTTCTGTGCGGTGTGGCTGCGTTCATTCCGGGAGCAAGAGGGTGTCATTCGCAGCTGTTTAGGGCTGCCGGCGACGAAGCCAGGTACGATAGGGGGTTAGTGAGTTCCTGTGTTAGGAGGGGAGGTCTGCTGCCTCCTTTAGTTCGTTAGGGCTGGGGCTTTAGGAGCGCAAGCCACCGCTGCTCTCCAACCTTGCTGCCGCCTCCAGCACGCCGCCGTTCCCTGCCTCTTCACCTGCTGCGCCGTCCGACGGAGCAGTGGTTCCCCAGGGAGTTGGACGGTGCCACAAGCTCAGACCCCGGGGGGGGTCTCGTTGACCATGCAAGTTTAGTATATATTTTAACTTGTATGTATTGTGTACTCTCTATTTGTATTTTATTATCGTGGGGACAGGAGAGAAGCTGGGTGGGGTTGAGTTGGGTCCCAGCGGGGGGAGGTTTTGTATTGGCCTCACCCTCTTTCTTAAAGTAGACGTGTGACTCCACTGTGTGCAGTGTGGTGGGCTCTCAGGCATTTCCTGAAGTTTGTTGTGATGTGCTTTTATCCCTGATGTGTGCTGCATCTCTGGATGGTGGTGTGTATTTTTATAGGGTGGCCAGCCCTGACTTCCACTCAAGTGGCATAACTATCCTATCTAGTGAAACTCCAAAGACCTTTTCTTATTGGTGTTAACTTAATAAAGATTGTCATTTTGCCTGATACTTTTGTGGTCTGGTGTCAGTTATTCTGAGGTCTTTGACATTTATCCCACATAAATTCTGGCCTCTGTTTGAACTCATATTTATTATAGTATTAACGTTTTGCTGTCTCCTGTTGCTCCGCACGGCTTGTGAACTGTCTTGTGAGTGCTTATTTTGTTGTTATTGTCTGTAATTTTTAACCATCATCTCATTAGTTTCAAAATATCTTGCCATACTTTTACAGCAGAAGAAAACACGCATGATCTGCAAAATGCTTTTTGGTTAAAGTGCAAAGATGTTTACAAGTGTAAGCAGTTTTTTACTTTTTAAATAAGATGTTTCACTCACATTTCACATCAATAAAGATCAGCATCACTGCTACAGGTCAGAGTCACTGAACTTAGTGACCAATTATCACTCAATTTAGTGAACCAGAATGTTCTCTCAACTTCAGTATCATGGTCATTTATTCTGGATGGGTATCTGTAGGTGCAGTTTATGTCCACTGTTGATCCTTTTAAGGCACAGATCTGAGTAGAAGTATAATTCACGCTCCAGCCATTCTGACCCTGTACCACTGTAACACAGAGCACATCAGAAACCACAATCACATTCATAACAAGTTAAGAATCAGTGAATAAGACAAAGTGGATCATGACATCAATATGATTTTATCTGCAGTCATTGTCATTCAAAGCTCCTCATAGTGCATCAATCTAACTAGAACTGAACTGGAATACAGTATTTTATCAGTTGTTTATCATATTTTATCATTTGTTACTGCTGAGTGTTTCAGCTTTAGTCCATTCATTCTGCAAGTTTTTACTGTTGTTTTGCTTGTTTGTCGTAATTTTAAAAAAGCTAAAGTTGAACACCTGAAATGTGTCTCTTATGTTCATTTTCTTTATAATTTTCTTCATAATTCTTGTTAAAAATAATTTTAACTTTGACTTTTATTTCTGAATGAAGCCTGGGTGAACACAGGAGTATAAAAGTCCAAAGACAAACTGGTTTCTTTGAATTTACAGTATAAAGAAACAGTTTTAGTTGCTGTTTACAGTTAATCTCTCTGTGCACTGAGACAGAACATCGTACAGTCTGAAAGTGCAGTGAAGGAACAAGAATGTATTGAACCTGTGAACATTAATGCAGTTTTACTGAACAGGAAAAGAAGAAGGAAATGAATCATTAGACAGTCTGTGGTTGTCTTGGTTAGTTTCCTCTCTGTTAGTTCTTTGGTCAAGTTGCTGCTGAGTTAAGTGTGAAAACCACAGAGAAATGCAGAACATGATGTGATGGAAACTTCTGAAAGCAGCTAAAATAAAATAGCTGACAACAAGTTTTCACATGTAGGGACAACTGTTATAACTGTAACAGCTAAAACAGTTGTCCAGCTCTACAGTACAGAGTGCAGAAATTACCAAACAGATTTAAAACATCATGATGAGATGAAATTCTCAGTGCATTGCTGTACCGTCATAGAATTATGTATATATGCATATGCATGTATAAAAATAAACAGAAGTGAATATTTGGTGTTGTAGAGTTTAAAAGTTATTCATCATACTGCATCACACATACATCAAACCTAGAAAAGTGCTGATCTGGGATATTTTATATTTACTTTCTTAAAATGACTTCATGCTGCTCTGAATAAGTGTGCTAAATGTCCTACAATGTAAATGTAGATATACAGTACCTGACGCAGAGAGAAGGAAGACAACAAATCCACTCGCTGCTGCTGTTAAACTCATAGCTGCTCCTCTCATCTCTCTGTGAGGCTTCAAAGACAATAAAATACATCAAATAATGTAAACAACATGTAATAGTCATAAAACTAGTCAGTAAACTATTATACTTACAACAGAGAAGGACGTTGTCTGTTAAGATGCACGTCCTCTGTGATCTGTGAGCAGAAGTCACATATCAGGATGTTAAAACACTTGATTGACTTCCTCTTTCTTAGAATTATGAATATGCATGAGGAGCCAAATGCCAGGAAACACATAAGTTAAAACCAAGTTTTACTGTTTTCAAAGACTTAATATAATCTATGTTAGAGAGAATAACAGATCAGTGTTTTGACCTTTAAAGAGAGAATAGAAATAATCAGACATTGTTTTATTATCTTACTCTTTTTAAGTGTGCGCACAGTTCAGTGTCTAAAGAAAAAACATGACACGTGACGGATGTGTGACATTTGGTTTGATGCATCTCTTCACACTTCTAGTGCATGTTAAGACACTGAATACACCACCATGAGTTCAAAGAGATGTACTGCATCAGTATGGGATGTAAGAAGTCACATGATGAGCACAATGTTTATTGTAAGTATTAAGAAACAAGTAAAAAGCAAAGTACATCAAAACATGATACAGAAATGTATGTGTAAATCAGATGACAAAATGTTTTACATCTGCAGTTGGAAACTCACTCATTTACAATCATTCTGACTGTAACACAGAGCACATCATCAGTGATGAAGCCTGAATCTGCAACACTGAAGCTTCACCACTAGAGGACAGTGAAACATCAGAGATACTGAATCACAACCCTGAAACAACATTTTACCATCAATCACTGATTGTTTAGACACATTTAAATGTACTTTTAGTACTTTTCACTTTTTATGATTGAGTTGCATCTTAATCTGTTTACTCTTGACATTAAATTCATTAAACATTACAGTTAGAGCTTCAGTTTCAGATATAAACAGCTCACATGACAATTAAGATCTTCTTCAATACAAACTGTCTGTGCATCTTCATTTTAGCAACATCTCAAACCATAATTTTCTTGCTGTAATCATTCATCCTGTTCATATTAACCATAGAGATCCCTTCATAATGCACTTTAAATGTAAGTGATGGTGGACAAAATCCACAGTCCTCCTTCTGTGCAAAAATGTATTTAAAATTTTATTTGAAGAAATTATGAAGAAGGAAACCCTGTCCATCGAGACACAAAGGCAACATGTCTTACTAAAAAGACTGTAACTGTAGAACATATCCACTTTTTTTGGACTAACTCAGATGTCTGAAGTCTCAGATTATCTTCAGATAAACTTTTAAATATGATTTTGGTCAAAACGAGGACTGTGGATCACACCATGTGCAGTATACTATATATATAGCCAGGACAGGTGCAAACCAGGAAGCCAATCAAGATTCTTCAAAGGTGATTTATTATGTATACATTTAAAATAACATTTTGCATAACAGCTCTAATCCTAAATATCTGTAATATAGAAAAAGGAAAAAGGAGTAAAGTACAATAATATAGCCTGCATTACCTCAGACAGAACACTCAATATACATAAACATAGTTATGAGTCACACACACCTGCTGCTACTGAAAACATCCACATTATCCTCTACAGTCTCTCTCTCGAGTCTACAGCGTTTTTACATTTAAAATAACATTTCACATAACAGCTCTAATCCTAAATATCTGTAATATAACGAACTCTACAGAGAAAAAAATAAGCTTGCATTAGTTCAGACAGAACACTCAGTAAATTATAAATCAATTGAGTCACACACACCACCTGACATTCAACTGATCTAAACAATCAATCATGTTTGACACATCGACATGATTCAGTTCAAGCTGCCATCAGCACATTCTTCTCAAAGCTTCTGCTACATGCTGTTACTGACTGTCTGTGCTGCTCACTTCTACCTGCTGCTGCTGCTGAAAACTGAACATGAAAACGTCCACATCATCCTCTACAGCCTCTCTCTCCACTGTTATATTTCACTGTTGTACTACTTTCTGCTTCCATCAGGTGAGTCCAGCCTCTGGTTCAACTGCACCACAACAAAATCACATGAAATTTCGGTGCGTTACTTCTTGTAACTGTAACAATGAATCTAATGTCGGCCTGTTTATTTCCTTTCATGATGCTCCAACCTCACTGGACTTTACTCCAGGTTTTTGTAGATCTCTGTGTCTTCTGTCTGTGCTGCAGCGACGACCTGCAAGTCTGAGACGTTCTCATACACAGAAGACTCCAACTGATGGAGAGAGATGACAATAAAAGACTCAATGAGCCTCATTCATGCAATTTACATAGAGTTAGACATTTTTTAAATATTTGTAATACTAATAATAATAATAATATGATGATGATAATAAAAATGCTTCAGACTAAATTCTGTGTTGACCTTTAAGGCCTAAAACATTACTGACTTCTACTCAGCAAGTTGCATTTAAATTCACTTTATGATTTCATGTTGATAATAAAATGTGTTCTAGTGCATTTATAGGCCAAATCATCATAATTGTATTATAGGGTAAGTTTTGTCAATAAAGTCTCTCTCTCTCTCCTTGTTGGCCTGTTTTTTTCCTTTCATGATGCTCCAACCTGACTGGACTTTACTCCACGTCTTCCTGCTCCTCTGTGTCTTCTGTCTGCTGAAGCAACGAACTGCAAGTCTGAGACGTTCACATACACTGGAGAAGAGTCCAACTAATGGAGAGAGATGAAAATATACGACTCAATGAACCTCATTCATGCAATTTACATAGAGTTAGACATTTTTCAAAAGGTTTTTAATAATAATAATAATAATAATAATAATAATAATAATAATAATAATAATAAAAATAATAATGCTTCAGACTAAATTCTGTGTTGAACTTTAAGGCCTAAAACATTACTGACTTCTACTCAGCAAGTTGTTCTTTACATTTAAATTCACTTTATGATTTCATGTTGATAATAAAATGTGTTCTAGTGCATTTATAAGCCAAATCATCATAACTGTAAGTTCTGTCAATAAGGTCTCTCTCTCACCTCTATAGTCTCTACAGGTTCATTCAGATAAATGGTGGAGCTCAGAGTTTTCTTTTTCCTGGATTGAATCCATCAAGAAAAAGAACTTTAACAAAATGAAATTCACGACTTGGAAAATGTTTTTATAAGAAAATTAAAGAAGGATGTTTTCTTTATTGTTTTACCACATCCACAGACTCAACAGAAGCAGAGAAATCAGCATCAGGACCACCAGAATCACCACGATGATATTAATTATAATTACTGATTTCCCTAAAAATGGAGACCGACAGAAAGGAAATATGCCTTATCAATAATGTAGTATACAAGTATGTGTATGTGCATGTGTATGTGTGTGTGTGTGTGTGTGTGTGATGTGTGTGTGTGTGTGTGTGTGTGTGTGTGTGTGTGTGTGTGTGTGTGTGTGTGTGTGTGTGTGTGTGTGTGTGTGAACATCACTGAGCATAACTTGCCTGCCACAACAGTCAGATATAAGGTGGAGTTATGGCGTCCTTTTCTGTTCTGGACTTCACAGGAATAATTCCCACTGTGTTCAGGTCTGACATCAGTGATGGTGAAGATCTGTCCTGATGCTTTTGGTGAGTCTTCATTCTCCTTGTACCAGGTATAATTAGCTGCTGGGTTAGCATCACTGCTACAGGTCAGAGTCACTGAACTGCCCTCCACTATCTCACCAGAGGGACTCACTGACACAGACGGAAGCTTTGGGGCATCTGGGGGGCAATATGTATAGAGACCAAACAAATCAGTATTTTTCTTTGGGTTCATTTATATGCATACAAAACCAGCAGGAGGGGACCAAAGAAAAAGCGGCCATGCTAGAATCTGCCTTCAGCCTTTCTACTTTAGAACATGATATTTCCACCAGCCTGAACTCAGATGGCAGATAAATCATAACATTAGTTAAGCCCCACTTTGTATGTCAGAGATTCAATTTGTTTTCTACTTACACTGGACATTAATGAATAGAGATGTAGAGTTATCTCCATATTGATTCTCAGACTTGCAGTGGTAGATCCCTCTGTCTTCAGAGCTGATGGAGGTAAAATGATAAATTCCTTCTGGTCCTTGAAGCAGTGTTTGGTTTTCCTTGTACCAGGTGTATTTAGCAGTTGGATTAGCATCACTGCTACAGGTCAGAGTCACTGAACTGCCCTCCACTATCTCATCAGAGGGACTCACTGACACAGAAGAGGACTTTGGAGCATCTATAAAAGATATATTAACACAGATTATTTTAGGGTGATAATTACTACAGTGGCACATGATTTTAAAAACAGCATCATGCATGTGGCAGCATCTGGAAACTTGAAGGTGGTCTGGTTAATGGATGAATAGTGGATATTGTATTAATGTTTTGCTGTCTTCTGTTGCTCTGCACGGCTTGTGAACTGTCTTGTGAGTGCTTATTTTGCTGTTATTGTCTGTCTGTAATGTTTTAAGCATCACTTCATTGGTTCTAGACCATCTCGCCATGGGACTGGAGTTGAAAATCAGCCAGCTGACTAATACAGAGATGTTGATTAATGTGTCCTTATAGTGAAATGTCTGAAAGTTTGAACTGAAGGAAACAGAACTGTTAAATTTTACTTTTACAGCAGATGGAAAGTGAGGAAAATACACATGATCTACAAAATGCTTTTCCGTTAACAAAGTGCAAAGATGTTTTCCACTGTAAGCAGTTTTTTGCTTTTTAAATAAGCTGTTTCACTCACATTTCACATCAATAAAGATGTATTCAGATGTCCTCTTCCCCAGCTGGTTCTTAGCTGTAAAGTAATACTCTCCAGAGTCAGAGGACTGGATGGAGCTAAAGACAAGCTGTGGTTCTTTACTGAGAGGTTGAAGGTCTGGATTTACATTCCTCTTGTACCAGGTGTATTTAGCTGCTGGGTTAGCATCACTGCTACAGGTCAGAGTCACTGAACTGCCCTCCATGATATCACCAGAGGGACTCACTGACACAGAGGGAAGCTTTAGAGGATCTGTACGATGATATGATATGAACACATATTAACTTTAAGTTGTGAATATTATCAAAACAAAACAAAACAAAGTCTGTTTCATTTGCTGATAATTTATACTCTAACGACAATAATGGAGGCAGGAATAAATAAAAGAAAGTATAGGGAATACATTTTCAATTTTCTCTTTAATGTTTGATTATTACCACTGACCAGTGTACTGTCTCAGTTACTCACTGCCTTTCATGCAAGCAGATTTAGATTCCTGCTGGTGGGGGCAGATTGCTAATTACTAATCATTAATCAATTGTCCTTTTCTGTATTTGTTTTTCCTCTCTTGGATTGTGTGCATGTGTGTGTGTGTGTGTGTGTGTGTGTGTGTGTGTGTGTGTGTCTGCTTGCTGAGTTGTCATACCACTAAGTGTTATTGGCCCTGTAGTGTCAGATAACTCTGTCTGCCTCACTGTCACACATCTTTTTTGTTTTCTTCTATAAATCCTGCTGTCTCTACAAACATTCTGAAGACATTACGTTGCTTGGTATGGTGTCCCTGCACTTGACTACACTTACACACCTTAGCACAAGCCAGTAAGTTATTAAAAAAAATCAAACAAAAAAACAAACAATTGACATCACATTTTGGTTTGAGTAAAATAGTTATGTTAATAAAAGTACAAAGTATAAATGGAAAGGTGTAAGAGGTAAAACTGGGTCTGACTTGTTGTAGACTATGTGGGTCAAAGTTTTCACTTGATGTGTTAGTGAAACATTGCAGAGAAAACTCACACACTGAAGGAGAGGGGAAAGATTCATATCCTGATAGAGCACAAGAATACTCGTCCTCAGGATTAATTGGGTCCAGATGAAAATATATATCTTTTCCCACCATTGGCTGGCCATTCTTGTACCAGATGTAGGAAGGATCAACAGGCAGCAGACAATTGCTGTGACATGTCAGCTCTGTCCAGTTGGGATGCTGGTTGGGTGAAGATTTTCTAACATGCACTTGGAAGTCTGGATCTGTGAACCAAAGACACAAATATCATTTCAGAATTAATTGTAAACATACAGCACATACAAGCAAATATTCACATGTGCACAGTAACATTTCCTCAATGATCTGAAACATCTGAAACTGACTGATCACAACGTCAAGAAATCAACCATTTATAGCAAATAGTTATAAAGTTAGATTTGGTGGACAGGAACCTGCTCTTTGAGGGAGCTCTGAGAGAATCCAAGCAGTAATGAAGATTCTACTGAATAACCTTAATAATCACATAGATGAACATTAGATTTGAGAGAAATAAAGAATAGCAAAAGCATAGCATATAATGAGGAGACTGGGGCAGCAGATGGTGTCAGCATTAGCATGTAAACAAAGTAATAGTAAGAAGTGTCAGGTTATAATGGAAGCACTGTCCACTTCTATCAATATGATGGTCATTATTAGTCAGCTGGTAGCCAAGCTGCTGGTAAAGCTCTGTGCTCTGCCTGAACTAATGTTTTGCCCCATTTAAAATGAAAATGTTACCTGTGACAGTCAAAGTGACTCCAGGTGAACCAGAATATTTCCATCCTTTGTTTGTTGTGAACCTGAACTTGTATTCAGCTGAGTCGCTCTCTCTCAGGTCTGTGATTGTCAGAGTGCAGTCGTTCTTATCACAGTGATACTGAACACGACCTGAATACTCCGGGTCTGTTCTCAGATCCACATACACATAATTACTGTCTTTAGTAAACCAGAACGTTTCCTCAATTTCAGTATCATGGTCATTTATTCTGGATGGGTATCTGTAGGTGCAGTTTATCTTCACTGTTGATCCTTTGAAGGCACAGATCTGAGTAGAAGAGTACATCACTCCCCAGTGACCCGCTGTAACACAGAACACAACAGAATCCACAATCAGACTCACAACAACATCAGAGAACAGACTTTATTCTGTCATGAAGGTCCTTCAGTATGTAAACCTGCTGAGATACTGCATGGGCCTCCTTCTTTCCACCTTAGAGAAGGACATGAGACTTATTTATGAAGCTTATGGCACCAACACAAGAACAAACATAAAGACTGTTTTACACTTGCGTACCACAAAATGCAATTAATAATGCAATGTTGAAGTTTTTAATTTAATTTCATGAGAGGATCAATACATTCAAAAAACTGATGATTAATCTAGATACAGTTTGATAAAGAAAATGTATAATCATGAGATGTGGAGCCATGTATACTGTAGGGTTTCAAGTGATCTCATAGCTCTCTGGGAAATGTAGTATTTAGCATTACTCCTTTCAGTTAAGAATGCACTTGAATAAACTATAGAACTGAACTACATACATTTCACGGTACATTTTTTCTTTAAAAGAGCAACTTAACACGTTAATGCTGAAAAAGCTTGAGGCTTGATGTCTCCAACATTAAGCATTATGTGTGCATGACTGTTCTTGTATGTGTTTTTATCTATGTAGCCTATAGCTGTCAGACATTATGAACATAATATTATTATGATAATTAATTTAATATTATTATGACATATTGAAGGTTGCATTGATGTTGGGATACCTACAGCAGTATCCCAAGAGCTTAATGGGACCATTACAGAGAGGGAAGTGATATCATCCATATTTATGACACATTCAGTTCTGATACATTAGCTAAAACACTCCACTAGATGGCGGAAAAGACTGTGAAGTAAACTCACACAGTGAAGGAGAAGGGAACTTCTCATGTCCTTTCACAGCACAGGAATAACTGTCTGTAGAATCAAAGCTGCCTGAATAAGAATTAGATGTTTGTCCCGATATGTCCTGTCCATTCTTGTACCAGATGTAGGAAGAACCATCAGGTAGATGACAGCTGCTGTGACACTTCAGCTCTGCCCAGGAAGGATTGAATATTGATCTGCTCACCTGCACCTGGAGATCTGCATATGTGAATAAAGAAAAAAAGAGAGAGAAGACTTGATTTTAAACTTAACTGTCAACATTCACACATACAAGAACACACACACACACACACACACACACATTTGTGTTCACAGTTTGGAATTAAATGATTGAATCTTCAGGTGAAAATTTTACCTGTGACAGTCAAAGTGACTCCAGGTAAATGAGTAAATCTCCCTCCTGGTTGGTTTGTTATGAACCTGAACTTGTACTCAGCTGAGTCGCTCTCTCTCAGGTCTGTGATTCTCAGAGTGCAGTCGTTCTTATCACAGTGATACTGAACACGACCTGAATACTCTGAGTCTGTTCTCAGATCTACATACACACCATTACTCTTTTTTGTGAACCAGAATGTGTTCTCAACCATAGTATCATGATCATTTATTCTGGATGGGTATCTGTAGGTGCAGTTTATGTCCACTGTTGATCCTTTTAAGGCACAGATGTGAGTAGAAGTGTAAGTCACTCCCCAGTCATTCTGACCCTGTACCACTGTAACACAGAGCACATCAGAAACCACAATCAGATTCATAACAAGTTAAGAATCAGTGAATAAGACAAAGTGGATCATGGCACCAATATGATTTTATCTGCAGTCATCGTCATTCAAAGCTCCATATTCACCATTCACATTATTTTTCCTTATTAGCTAGACACCCCCACCACCCATGACGCAGACAAAGCTGAATGTAATTCAAATGTAATCTGTATTTTATAACTTTCATTATGCTATTTCTGAATTGTGCCTGGGTGAATACAGGTATAGAAAAGTCTAAAAGTCCAAAAATATTTATACATACTTTGATTTTACAGTACAAAGAAACTGTTTTAGATGCTGTTTACAGTTAATCTCTCTGTGTACTGAGACAGAACATCGTACAGTCTGAAGGTGCAGTGAAGGAACAAGAATGTATTGAAGCTGTGAACATAAATGCAGTTTTACTGAACAGGATGAGAAGAAGAAAATGAATCATTACAGAGTCTGTGCTTGTCTTGGTTAGTTTCCTCTCTGTTAGTTCTTTGGTCAAGTTGCTGCTCAGTTAAGTGTGAAAACCAGAGAGAAAAATGCAGAACATGAAGTGAGGGACACTTTTGAAAGCGGCTAAAATAAAATAGGTGACAATAAGTTTTCACAGGGAGGGGCAACTGTTATAACTGTAACAGCTAAAACAGTTGTCCAGCTCTACAGTGCAGAGTGCAGAAATTACCAAAAAGGTTTTAAACATCATGACGAGATGAAATTCTCAGTGCATTGCTGTACCATCATAGAACTATGTATATATGCATATGCATGTATAAAAATATATGATTCTTACAATCCATGGAAGGAAGGTGGACAAACCTTATTAGCTAGACACCCCCACCCCCACCACTCATGACACAGATACAGCTGAACATCTTAATATAATATTATTAGTGTTCAGCAGTAAATATTGACGTTATTTTTTACCATTTTGCCTTCATTCAACAGCTATAGTTTACACAGAAATAAACAGAAGTGAATGTTTGGTGTTGTAGAGTTTAAAAGTTATTCATCATACTGCATCACACATACATCAAAGCTAGAAAAGTGCTGATCTGGGATATTTTATATTTACTTTCTTAAAATGACTTCATACTGCTATGAATAAGTGTGCTAATTGTCCTACAATGTAAATGTAGATATACAGTACCTGACACAGAGAGAAGGAAGACAACAAATCCACTCGCTGCTGCTGTTAAACTCATAGCTGCTCCTTTCATCTCTCTGTGAGGCTTCAGAGACAATAAAATACATCAAATAATGTAAACAACATGTAATAATCATATCAGTAAACTATTCTACTTACATCAGAGGAGGACGTTGTCTGTTAAGATGCTCGTCCTCTGTGATCTGTGAGCAGAAGTCAGATATCAGGATGTTAATACACTTGACTGACTTCCTCTTTCTTAGAATTATGAATATGCATGAGGAACCAAATGCAAGGAAACACATAAGTTAAAACCAAGTTTTACTGTTTTCTAAAAACTTAATATAATCTATGTCAGAGAGAATAACAGACAAGTGTTCTGGCATATTAGTATTATAAAGATAGGAGAGAAATAATGAGACATTTTTAGTTTTTACTTCCTCTTTTTAAGTTTTGGCACTAACATACTGTATGAATATGTATAAATGTTTGTATGAACTTGTGAAAGGTTAGTATGCTTAGTGACAGCCATAGAAATCATGTTTGTGCATGAAAACAGTTTGTTCCTGTGTGAAAGAAAAACCCCACTCTTTAGGTCTCACTCCTCTACAGCAGCTCGTATGTCTGTATCGAGTGTGAGTGTGTCATGCTCTGAGCGTTAAAGAAAGTGTAACAATACTATATTGAGATTTGTCTCTTTCCTCATTGAAGTCAAGTGCAAGACGTAAAATGCAGCACAGTTCAGTGTCACTGCAGTTATTTTTTACTTACTCTTATTAAGTGTGGGCACAGTTCAGTGTCTAAAGAAAAAGCATGACACGTGACGGATGTGTGACAGTTGGTTTGATGCATCTCTTCACACTTCTAGTGCATGTTAAGACACTGAATACACCACCATGAGTTCAAAGAGATGTACTGCATCAGTATGGGATGTAAGAACTCACATGCTGATCACAGTGTTTGTAGTAACTATCAAGAAACAAGAAAAAAGCAAAGTACATCAAAACATGATACAGAAATGTATGTGTAAATCAGATCACAAAATGTTTTACAACTGCAGTTGGAAACTCACTTATTCACAATCATTCTGACTGTAACACAGAGCACATCAGACATCAGTTCTTCTGTTGTGTAAAGATGCATCGATGTTCTCTACAGTTCATGTCTTTGACCTGTGAACCATGACACAGTTTTACTGAACAGGAAAAAAAGCTGAATATTGAGGGCAAAGATTAAAAAAATATTTTCTTGGTTCTGCTGGATTGAATGTGTACTGAGATATCCTTTTCCCATTTTTTTTTGTTTGTTTTTCAGGTGAACTGACCCTTTAAAGCAGACAGCGGCGATGTCAGTGATGAAGCCTGAATCTGCAACACTGAAGCTTCACCACTAGAGGACAGTGAAACAACAGAGATACTGAATCACAACCCTCAAAAAACATTTTACCATCCGTCACTGATTGTTTAGACACATTTAAATTTACTTTTAGTACTTTTCACTTTTTATGATTGAGTTGCATCTTAATCTGTTTACTCCTGATATTAAATTCATTAAACATTACAGTTAGAGCTTCAGTTTCAGATATAAACAGTTTACATGACAATTAAGGTCTCCTTCAATACAAACTGTCTGTGCATCTTCATTTTAGCAACATCCCAAATCATCATTTTCTTGCTGTAATCATTCATCCTGTTCATATTAACCATAAAGATCCCTTCATATGTAAGTGATGTGGGATCAGTCCTCCTTTTGTGAAAAAATGTATTTATAAGTTTATATGAAGCCATTATGAAGCTTCAGCTGTCCATATTAGTCATACTGAGTCAATATCTTTTGTTATTGTGTTTTAGTCCCAAATTCCCAATTTTTGTTACGATCCCTCCACTGCAGCTGAACAGGAAAACACTGTCCATCCAGACACAAAGACGATATTTCTCACTAAAAAGACTGTAAGTGTAGAATATATCCACTGTTTTGGACTAACTCAGACATCTGAAGCCTCATATTATCTTCAGATAAACTTTTAAATGTAAAATTGGTCAAAACGAGGACTGTGGATTTTGTCCCCCATCGCTTACATTGTAAGAGCATCAGGACAAGAATTTCTAATGGTCAGTATGAACAGGAGGAATGATTACAGTGAGCAACACCTGTTTCAATGTTCATATGGGCACCTGACTGCTGTTTTAAGACAGACTTGAAAAATGTGAACTTGCCCTTTAAAGCTGAAACTTTGTTCACACTGTCGCCCTCTGCTGCAGTGAAAGGGAAGTGAAATTAAATTCTAACTAGAAAAGTCTGCAATTTCTAAAGAAATTGCGTGTGGGAGCTGCAAACTGCCAGACGCAGCTGCTGCCACTGCTGGCTGCTGCCACTCCTGTTATTGCTACTGTTGCTGCAAATTTCTGCTTCAGCAATTATTATTCAAATTTCTTTAACGCCACCTACAGGTGAAATTGTATCAAATACCACACACTTCTTAAACATCCCTGTTAGTATAATTTTGCTGAATTTGCTTATCATGGATTGTTGAATTTTAACTGAAGACAACAGAACTGTAGAAATATCATGTTATAATATTACAGTAGTGCCCCCTGTGGGTAGAATTGTATCAAATTTTACATAATGGTGCTTTGTCATTATATGTGCAAGGTTCTCAAATTTGGTGTTGATTCGAATAGGCATTGAAAAGTTATGGCTCATTAAATGCATCAGGCAACGCCTTGAAAGTTTGGTAACCAATTACAGACAAGCGGTAAGTGATACCAAAAAATGAAGATAAAAGCTCTGCTCATAATGATCTTAACATGGTATGTACCAAGTTTGGTGAAGATTGGATGAAAAATTAGCCAAAAGGAGCAAAAAATGTGTTTTTGAAAAAATGTAAAATGGCGGAAAAATTTTCTAGGCGCAAATGGGAGTGGCATATATCAGTCTACTTGGTACCATCCAAGGAATACGCTGTGCAAAAATGGCACAGTGTACCAGTCAATCAAGTTTGAAGACTTTAGCTCTTTTAGTTTTTGAGATATGAGCCTTCAAACATTGCTCCCATTGACTTTCCATTATAAATTTTAATGCTTAAAATTATATAAAATCAATGCAATATGTTAGAGCTGAGAAAGGTAATAGCATACATCTCTTTATGGGGATGTACAATTTGACAATGAAATGAAGTTGATAAGACAATTTGTGTAGGACTAGTTAGACGACGAAAAACGGCGAAATAATATATAATAACTAGAAAATGCAATTTCTGTAGAATCTGTAGAATTCAGATTACATAACTGGAAGCTGAAGAGTATTGAAAAATCTACCAAGATTAAAATCAGCAATTGAATCAATTGAACTTACACCCTCATGTTTGTAAGACAGATATGCTATGCATTGAGCTAACATTTCACACAGTAATGCTGGGCCAGATTTTGGTGTTTAGTCTGTCAATTGCATGAAATTGACAAAAAAGCAGTTCAGCTCAGTTCATTAAGCAGATTGACATCACCTGGACTCCTTCATCCCTACTGAGTTCCACCCTAAGCAGGGCTCGAACTCACAACCTTCGGATCTAAAAGGACTTCAGAAATGACATGACCTTAAACAACTGGACTACTCACACATGCTATGTAGCAAAGGAAAAGATGTCTTTAACAAGCATATTAATCCACATTTTAGGTAGTAATGTTAAAATAAACTAGAGTGGAATTGGATTATGGTACAGGATAAAGATGTGAAGCAACTTTGTACATGAGATTATGAGGAGCACTGCAGAGAGCAGGTATCAAACACACAATCTTGTCATCTAAGGGGTAGCTAATCATGACAACAGTGTTCTAAACCACTGAGCCAACAGACATTTCCATTAATGAGAAGAAAAAATCTTCATTTTGATGATGAAAATGTATTTGTCTCAAACTAGAGCTTGAAGCTCAGAGATTTGTATATCATTAATGAAAGCAAGACTAGTTTAAAATGAGAATGAATGATATATGTAAAAGTTTTTGAAGGAAGAGAGAATCTGTAAGATTAAGAAACTGGAGTGAGAGGAGACACACATCCTGCAGACTGTATTGCAGTCAGTGAGAACATGACAGCGATTATCTATCAATTAAGGTTCAGATCTCAAAAACTATAAGTCATATATGAAATGTATTTACATTTTGAGAGAGAGGAGGCTTGTGGCAACATACTGAGGCAAGATATGTGCTTGAGGAGTAAAAATTGTGGGAGTGACAGCAGTTTAGAAAAACATTTCTGGTCTAAAATTATCTGCACTCTCCACTGTGCCTGATCACATGACACACTGGTGAGACCTGAAAAAGTCTGAAAAACTCCTGACGTTGGGCTTAAATTGCTGACAGACTACAAAAGATATCACTAAACAATCTGATAACTTTGAAAGTTCAAAGTTTTGTGAACATTTTACAGTTTGAATGGCGTCTGTGCGATAAGGGACTTCCGAGCAGTTAAGTGTCAAAGTGACCAAGGTTCCAACTCAGTTGGACGGTTCGTCCCATAGACTGCCATTATAAATTTTAATGTTTAAAAAAATTATATAAAATCGCTGAAACATGTTACATTTCAGAAAATACAAGCACACATCTGCTGAATGAGTTGCACAGATTGACAGTTGAATGGTTTTTATAGCACAAAGTATGCAGCAGTTGAAATGCGGCAAAAAAATGTACGGAACACGGAATAAGAATAAAGAGAGAGAAGAACAATGTGTGATTGCTTTCAGCAATCAATTGGAATTGGATAATGTGACATTCAGCAAAGTGTGATTGAACCGAGATTATGTTTGAATTTGATGTGTGGAAATATACAGTTTACTGCATATGGTGTGAATGTGATGCTTCCAGTTTGATGTCTCTGTTCTGAACAGACTTAATGAGCTTTGTGAGCCAGGAAAGGTGCAAACCAGGAAGCCAATCAGGATTCTTCAAAAGTGATTTATTATGTATACAATTAAAGTAACATTTTGCATAACAGCTCTAATCCTAAATATCTGTAATATAGAAAAAGAAAAAGGAGTAAAGTACAATAATATAGCCTGCATTACCTCAGACAGAACACTCAATATACATAAACACAGTTATGAGTCACACACACCTGCTGCTACTGAAAACGTCCACATTATCCTCTACAGTCTCTCTCTCCAGTCTACAGCGTTTTTACATTTAAAATAACATTTCACACAACAGCTCTAATCCTAAATATCTGTAATATAACTAACTGTACAGAGAAAAAAATAAGCTTGCATTAGTTCAGACAGAACATTCAGTAAATTATAAATCAATGGAGTCACACACACCACCTGACATTCAACTGATCTAAACAATCAATCATGTTTGACACATCGACATGATTCAGTTCAAGCTGCCATCAGCACATTCTTCTCAAAGCTTCTGCTACATGCTGTTACTGACTGTCTGTGCTGCTCACTTCTACCTGCTGCTGCTGCTGAAAACTGAACATGAAAACGTCCACATCATCCTCTACAGCCTCTCTCTCCACTGTCATATTTCACTGTTGTACTACTTTCTGCTTCCATCAGGTGAGTCCAGCTTCTGGTTCAACTGCATCACAACAAAATCACATGAAATTTCGGTGAGTTACTTCTTGTAACCGTAACAATGAATCTAATGTCGGCCTGTTTTTCTCCTTTCAGGAGGCTCCAACCTGACTGGACTTTACTCCAGGTTTTTGTAGATCTCTGTGTCTTTTGTCTGTGCTGCAGCGACGACCTTCAAGTCTGAGACAAAGTACACAGAAGAGTCCAGCTGATGGAGAGAGATGACAATAAAAGACTCAATGAGCCTCATTCATACAATTTACATAGAGTTAGACATTTTTAAAATATTTGTAATAATGATAAAAATAATAATAATAATGATGATAATGAAAATGCTTCAGACTAAATTCTGTGTCGACCTTTAAGGCCTAAAACATTACTGGTTTCTACTAAGCAAGTTGTTCTTTATATTTAAATTCACTTTATGATTTCATGTCAATAATAAAATGTGTTCTAGTGCATTTATAAGCCAAATCATCATAATTGTATTATAGGGTAAGTTTTGTCGATAAACCTGACTGGACTTTACTCCACGTCCTCCTGTTCCTCTGTGTCTTCTGTCTGCTGCAGCGACGACCTGCAAGTCTGAGACGTTCTCATACACAGGAGAAGAGTCCAACTGATGGGGAGAGATGACAATATACGACTCAATGAGCCTCATTCATGCAGTTTGCATACTGTTAGAATTATTACAATATTTTTAATAATAATGCTTCAGACTATTTGGCCTCATTCCTCAGTCCCAATAGATTGATGTCCTTTGTGATGCTCCCCTGATATCAGCCTTTTTTGCGATATTTATGCACAATAATCAATAATTAATAATTGTTGAATTATTAATACATTTTCCAAAAATGATGATACAATTAATATTATTGCTTCAGACTAAATTCTGTGTCAACCTTTAAGGCCTAAAACATTACTGGTTTCTACTCAGCAAGTTGTTCTTTACATTTAAATTAAACCTGCGAGTCTGAGACGTTCTCATACACAGGAGAAGAGTCCAACTGATGGGGAGAGATGACAATATACGACTCAATGAACCTCATTCATGATATCTGCATACTGTTAGAATTATTAAAATATTTTTAATATTAATGCTTCAAACTAAATTCTGTGCTGGCCTAAAACATTACTGGTTTCTACTCAGCAAGTTGTTCTTTACATTTAAATTCACTTAATTATTTCATGTTGATAATAAAATGTGTTCTCATGCATTTATAAGACAAATCATCATAACTGTATTTTAGGATAAGTTCTGTCAATAAGGTCTCTCTCTCACCTCTATAGTCTCTACAGGTTCATTCAGTTCAGTGGTGGAGCTCAGAGTTTTCTTCTTCCTGCATTGAATCCAACAAAAACAAGAAATATTTAACACAATGAAATTCATGATTTAAAAACTTTGAACATGTTTTAATAAGAAAATAAAAGAAGGGATGTCTTTTTCATTGTTTTACCACGTCCACAAACTCAAGAGAAGTAGAGGAATCAGCATCAGGACCACCAGAATCACCACGATGATATTAATTATAAATACTGATTTCCCTAAAAATTGAGATCAACAGAAAGGAGATATGGCTTATCAATAAGTGTTGTATATAAGTATATGTATGTCTGTGTGTGTGTGTGTGTGTGTGTGTGTGTGTGTGTGTGTGTGTGTGTGTGTGTGTGTGTGTGTGTGTGTGAGAACATCAATGAACATAACTTACCTGACCCAACAGTCAGATATAAGGTGGAGTTATGACGTCCTCTTCTGTTCTGGGCTTCACAGTAATAATTCCCACTGTGTTCCAGTCTGACATCAGTGATGGCGAAGATCTGTCCTGATGTGTTTGGTGAGTCTTCATTCTCCTTGTACCAGGTATAATTAGCTGCAGGGTTAGCATCACTGCTACAGGTCAGATTCACTGAACTGCCCTCCACTATCTCACCAGAGGGACTCACTGACACAGAGGGAAGCTTTGGAGCATCTGGGGGGCAATATGTATGGAGATGCATCTCATTAATATTATTATGCATAATGTTGGGGAATAATGAAGAAAACTACGTAGAAAACTGTGTTGTGTATATGTAGATACTTTTAATGTGATCATAGCATCTTTGAAATAACTCTGGTGACACAAGTTTTGTCTAAATTGTTGACAAATTGATGTCTGCCACATTATTTTGAACTACCAGCAGGAGGTGCCAAAATCACATATAATAAAACAACTTTATCATTATTATCCCAGAAGGAAAATGGTTTGCAGTGTGGGTTCAACATTTAACATATACAGTAAGAAAGAGAGAAAGATCCACATGTTGCACATTGAAGCTTTTTAGAAAACGGTGTGACTTTCATTCATCACCAACTGTAAGATATTAAGGTTTAACTATTGTTATTACTGATGCTCGCTCCATCTTTGCAAACAAACCACAGCTGTGGTGAGAGGTTCAACTCAACTATGTCTTATCATTTCCAACAATTTGCATCATAAACCAATTTAGAGCTAAAGTCAGTCTACTGTATGTTGAACCTGTAGCCTTCTAAAGTATAATTTTCTTGCCATCATTGTGTTAGTAAACCTGACTGTTGTTGCTATTTATGGTCACATGACTAATCTTGTCTTTGCTTTCCCAGAAACAATACAGTAGTTGGTTGAATGTCCCCTTTAGCTCAAATCATCCTGCTCTAAGCAACTTGTAAATCCACTCTTTGCCTAAAAGATGTGTCAATGTTTTGTACTTACACTGGACATCAATGAATAGAGATGAAGAGCTGATCTGTCCAAATTGATTCTCAGACTTGCAGTAGTAGATCCCTCTGTCCTCAGAGCTGATGGAGGTGAAATAAAAACTTCCTTGTTGCCCTTGAAGCACTGTTTGGTTCTCCTTGTACCAGGTATAATTAGCTGATGGGTTAGCTTCACTGCCACAGGTCAGATTCACTGAACTGCCCTCCACTATCTCACCAGAGGGACTCACTGACACAGAAGGAAGCTTTGGAGAATCTGGAAATGTATTTACACAGAACAAATTGGGGTGTATTACAACAGTAACACATATTGTAGGTAAATATTTAGTTGTAAGTAGTGGGGCAGCATGTTAAACTGGATGTCTGACAGTTACATTCCAAAAAACAAATGTTTACATTTAACAAAACACTTCATTACTGGTTGTTCATCATAAATGTCTGGAAAAGGGAAAGACTCGGATTACAATCTCAAATTACTGGTCGAAGCCACTGAACCTTTTGAAGAGAAAGTAGGATTCACTGGATTTGACCTGCAATACTCCATTTTGAAATCATGACACTTTGATGTATATTTATCGATTCTATATTTAACTATTTATATTACGATGCATTACACAGAAACAAATGAAGGCTCCACATTTCCTCGTATGTGGCTTCAGGAGCTGTAGAAGAAATGTTGTGGAAGTAAGTCCACTGGTTTGTTTATCCACAAATCAGTATTTTCAATAGTTTAATGGACAGAAGCTGATTTTCTTTCTGCTATGAAATGAATAGAAAAACAATGGCTGCCTGGGTGGTAATAAAACAAATTCAAACAAAAGAGAAAAAATGCAGCATGGTTTGCAATGTGCTGTGCAAAAATATGTAAGTTTTAGTCAGTTTACTACAAATAATATATAAACCACTGGTATGATCCTTTAAATATGCTGTTTCACTTACATTTAATATCAATAAATATGTATTCAGATGTCCTCTTCCCCAGCAGGTTCTCAGCTGTACAGTAATACTCTCCAGAGTCAGAGGACTGGATGGAGATGAAGACAAGCTGTGATTCTTTACTGAGAGATTGAAGGTCTGGATTTACATTCTTCTTGTACCAGGTGTAATTAGCTGCTGGGTTAGCATCACTGCTACAGGTCAGAGTCACTGAACTGCCCTCCACTATCTCACCAGAGGGATTCACTGACACAGAGGGAAGCTTTGGAGCATCTGGAGGAGAAAACGTAGTTGGTCAACAGTTGAATAATTGACACAATGTAAGAAGCATATGTTAGACACAAAGTGAGGAGTGAAAGTTGATTCCCTTGTTGCTGCTCATATTAAAATCAACTGTCTGTTAACTTGGTTACATTTTGACATTGTTTTAGTGACATAGTTAGGTAAACTCACACACTGAAGGAGAGCGGTAATCCTCATGTCCTTTCAAAGCACAGGAGACGTTGTCACCAGGATTAAACTGCCCTGAATAAAGAGAAGTTTCCTCCTTCATAACTTTCTGTCCGTTCTTGAGCCAGATGTAAGAAATACGACCTGCTAGACTGCAGCTGCTGAGACATTTCAGCTCTGCCTCGGTATAAGACTGATGGACTGTTATTGTGATCACCTGCACCTGGAGAGCTGGATCTTTGAGGAAGGATCAAAAATGTCAAAAAATACACACATACAGTCAAAATAATCTTTGTAGTTCTGGTGGGTAAAATAATTTGGGATCATCCAATCAAAAGTGTAAATGGGGGAAAGTACTCAATAGAATACAATCAATTTTATGTGAAACTCTTCAACAATAACTATTCACCACTTTCACTAGTCATCAGTTTGTGTTCATCAGTACCTGTGACAGTCAGAGTTGTTCCAGGTAAACTACTCCTCCATTCAAAGCTTTGTGTTTTGAATGTGAAGTGATACTGGGCTGAATCACTCTCTCTCAGGTCAGAGATTCTCAGAGTGGAGCGTCCTCTCTCTGTTTTAAGGAGCTGAACACGACCTGCATACTTGGAGTCCTCATTAAGGTCCTCAGGCTGTGAGGAATTCTGCCACTGATGACTACGTTCAGGACTGAACCAGAATGTTGATGTGATAGATTCATAACTGCTATATGTGCAGGAAATGTCCACTGATGAGCCTCTGAAGGCACAGATCCTTCTGTCAGTGTAAGTCACTCTGTGGCAGGATTGAGGAAAGATACCTGAAAGATAAAATTAATTAAAAACAGCACTATTACTATAGTACTATTGTACCTATTGTTATAGTATATAATAATCCTATACAAGGTACACCAGGAAATCTTGTTTTTCACATGCTAAATGCTGGTTCACCCCCAAAAAACAATTTTCTCTCTTATTTGTGGTGTCCATACATGAAAATACATTGGACTGTGTGGGAGAGGGCTTATTTTGAGTTGCACTTTTTGGAGGACTATCTGCTTTTGTTGGCTTTTGGTCATGTGGTTTTGCTTGTTGATTTGCTGGTTGTACTGGGGGTGTTGTGTGTTCTGAATTTTGGTTTTCTGAGGCTCTGTGTTTCCCTTCTGTGTTCCTTCACTCCTCCTGTGTTCATGTGCTCCTCCTCTCACCTGCCCTGCATTACCCTCATTAGCCCTGCCCTGCTCTTTGTCTCCCCCACACCTGTCCTGTATCAGTCTCATCAGACCAGCCCTGCTCCCTGTGTTTCCCTCAGCCTATCAGCTCCCAGCCTGCCCTTTTGTCCAGTCAGTTGCTGATTAGATCAGTTTGTATTTTAGCCCTGGTTTTCTGTTCAGTGTCTGTTGGATCCTCTGTTTTATTCCGGTCTGTTCAATTTGAGTTGTGTTTTGCCAGCTATAGTGTCTGGAATTAAGAGTTTTCTCGAGTACCTGCTGCCTCCAGCGTTCTGCATTTGGGTCCACCTTCTGCTACTTTCATGACAACAACATGTCTAAAATCTCATGGGGCTGTGGTTTGGTTTTGATCCACTCCTATGCAATTTTTGTATCACATGTTGCCCTAGAAACATTCAATTTTATTTATATAGCACCAAATCACAGCAAAAGTCATCTCGGGGCACTTTCCACATAGAGCAGGTCAAGACTGTACTCGGTTAATTTACAGAGACCCAACAATTCCCTCATGAGCAAGCACTTGCTGACAACAGCAAGGAAAAACTCCCCTTTAACGGGAAGAAACCTCAAGTAGACCCAGGGGGTGTTCCATCAAGCTGGCTAACGGGATAGCCTCGCTTATTTCAATAAGCCTCGCTAATTTAAGTGAGAGTTCCGTTCCATCACTGTGGCTTATATGAGTCCCAGCTGAGTAACCATGGTAACTTAGTCAGCAGAACTAGCCTGCTCCGTGGCAGGCTAACAGTCAAGCTTAACTCAGCTGCATGTCAAAGAATGTCCGACAGACGGAAACTCTCAAAATACGGTTCTATCAAGTGTCTTTTCACACTCGCGTCACTTGTCTGTGTTCAGGAAACATAAAATAGAAGAACTGTGAGGGACTTTTACAAAAATACTTATGTAAATCCCCATTTTATTCGTGGTCACTCCTGTGTTGGACTGGACCCTTTTAATTAAAAGCTTAGCGTTTATAATTTAAGATATAAAAGTGTGCCAGTGTTATTTTGAAGTTATTTATTTATTCATTCACTCATTTTGTTTAAGCTGTGAAGACAAAAAGAAAATTAAATAAAGGCCAAACCATGTCCTTCTGCTGTGTTTAAATGTATACAGTATTAACTGCTTATAGTAAGCAAAATTCACTGCTCTCTTCGCCTTTTCTGCCACTGGGGAAAAGAAGGAACTTATCACTGGCAAAAGTCAGACCCTGCTGCTTCAAAAATGCGCACAGTGTGTTTGAAACAGCTGTGCTGTATTTTGAAACAGTCAATAAAATTCAGTAACTCTATATTCATGTAGGGTAATAAATATACAAATGTCAATTAGATGGTATTCTGCATGAGAAATAAAGGGAAGAAAAGGTTATGATATTACAGTGATATTTGACCTGGACAGACGTGATCACTATATGCGGTTTCCACTGTACTTGTACTTAAATCCTTTTCCAGTTTCTTTATGTCCAACTGCAACTCAATTTTTAACTTTCATTGACGCTTGTTAATGGACATTTTGTGAAAGAGAAAATGTGTCAAAGAGTAGATGATAATGTTGGTAAGTTGGTTCTCTTAAGTTGCTGACACTGTAATTTTAATTATACATCTGATATTATCTAGCCTAGTGATAATATAACCACACTGATCTGAAGGGCAATACTACTGAATGCTCATTTACTAACAACTCTTCGCTTTCCCCACCCAGACTTATCAAGCCGAATGCGAGGATTGAACCATCAACCTTCTGGTGATAAGTTCACACCTCTAACCTTTAGGCCATCAATACCTGCCTACAGGTATGCATTTAATCTGTCATCAATTTTGTGCCAAGCTGTCTCCTTCAATTTGTTTATTGTAGCAGTATTGGCCTTTATGGTGAAAACCCCTTTATATTCTTTATATAGTTTCATCAGCAGGTTTGTTCTGCTGCAGAGAAGAACATCGCTGTAGTTTTCTCTTCTTTTTGCGACATAGTATCGTCTTTTCTACGACTGACTGTTCTAGGCTGCTTATGTACTCTGTGCACGCGCACACATCAAGCTTATTCCAGTCTGGCTAGACTTAGCGCTGACTAGAGGCAGCTAACCTGCGTTAGTGGAACAGCTTGAGCCTAAAATGAAAGTTGACGTTAATTCTAGCCAGGCTTTCTTTAGCTGCGTTGATGGAACACCCCTCCGGGCTCTAGGTTGGTACACAAACATGTACATACAAGTTAAAGTACAAGAGGTTAAAGGTTCTACTAGATGTGGCTTTGTTGGTGAGAGAGTGTGTTGTAAACTCACAAACTGAAGGAGCGGGATGATGCTCAAATCCTTTTAATGCACAGGAATAGCTGTCTTCAGGAGAAAAGTACTTTTTATAAGTAGAAGATGTTGCATTCTGAATTTTCTGTCCATTCGTGTACCAGATGAAGGAAGAACCATCAGGTAGATGACAACTGCTGTGACACTTCAGCTCTCTCCAGGTAGGATAGAGTACTGATCTGCTCACCTGCACCTGCAGATCTGTATATGTAAAGAAAGAACAGAAATGCCATTTATGCTCATACACACGCAAACATGGATATTTCCAAGATATTAACCATTTGAAGTTACATTAAATCTTCCAATGAAAATGTTACCTGTGACAGTCAAAGTGACTCCAGGTGAACCAGTAAATCTCCCTCCTGGTTGGTTTGTTATGAACCTGAACTTGTACTCAGCTGAGTCGCTCTCTCTCAGGTCTGTGATTCTCAGAGTGCAGTTGTTCTTATCACAGTGATACTGAACACGACCTGCGTACTCTGAGTCTGTTCTCAGATCCACAGGTTCTTTATTACTCAATTTAGTGAACCAGAATGTTCTCTCAACTTCAGTATCATGATCATTTATTCTGGATGTGTATCTGTAGGTGCAGTTCATGTCCACTGTTGATCCTTTAAAGGCACAGATCTGAGTAGAAGTGTAAGTCACTCCCCAGTCATTCTGACCCTGTATCACTGTAACACAGAGCACATCAGAAACCACAATCAGATTCATAACAAGTTAAGAATCAGTGAATAAGACGAAGTGGATCATGGCATCAATATGATTTTATCTGCAGTCAATGTCATTCAAACCTCCTCATAGTGCATCAATCTAACTAGAACTGAACTGGAATACAGTATTTTATCAGTTGTTTATAATATTTTATCATTTGTTACTTTGTTACATCTGTTTCAGCTTTAGTCCATTCATTCTGCAAGTTTTTACTGTTGTTCTGCTTGTTTGGCGTAATTTTAAAAAAGCTAAAGCGGAACACCTGAAATGTGTCTCTTATGTTCATTTTCTTTATAATTTTCTTCATAATTCTTGTTAAAAATAATTTTTACTTTGACTTTTATTTCTGGATGAGCCCTGAGTGAACACAGGAGTATAAAAGTCCAAAGACAAACTGTTTTTATTTAATTACAGTGCAAAGAAACAGTTTTAGATGCTGTTTACGGTTAATCTCTCTGTGCACTGAGACAGAACATCGTACAGTCTGAAGGTGCAGTGAAGGAACAAGAATGTATTGAACCTGTGAACATTAATGCAGTTTTACTGAACAGGATGAGAAGAAGAAAATGAATCATTAGAGAGTCTGTGCTTGTCTTGGTTAGTTTCCTCTCTGTTAGTTCTTTGGTCAAGTTGCTGCTGAGTTAAGTGTGAAAACCACAGAGAAATGCAGAACATGAAGTGTGGGAAACTTCTGAAAGCGGCTAAAATAAAATAGGTGACAATAAGTTTTCACAGGGAGGGGCAACTGTTATAACTGTAACAGCTAAAACAGTTGTCCAGCTCTACAGTACAGAGTGCAGAAATTACCAAACACATTTAAAACATCATGATGAGATGAAATTCTCAGTGCATTGCTGTACCATCATAGAACTATGTATATATGCATATGCATGTATAAAAATATATGATTCTTACAATCCATGGAGGGAGGGTTGACAGACCTTACTAGCTAGACACCCCCACCCCCACCACCCATGATGCAGACACAGCTGAACATCTTAATATCATATTATTAAAGTGATCAGCAGTAAATATTGATGTTATTATTTTTAACCATTTTGCCTTCATTCAACAGCTATAGTTTACACAGAAATAAACAGAAGTGAACGTTTGGGGTTGTAGAGTTTAAAAGTTATTCATCATACTGCATCACACATACATCAAACCTGGAAAAGTGCTGATCTGGGATATTTTATATTTACTTTCTTAAAATGACTTCATGCTGCTCTGAATAAGTGTGCTAAATGTCCTACAATGTAAATGTAGATATACAGTACCTGACACAGAGAGAAGGAAGACAACAAATCCACTCGCTGCTGCTGTTAAACTCATAGCTGCTCCTCTCATCTCTCTGTGAGGCTTCAGAGACAATAAAATACATCAAATAATGTAAACAACATGTAATAGTCATATCAGTAAACTATTCTACTTACAACAGAGAAGGACGTTGTCTGTTAAGATGCTCGTCCTCTGTGATCTGTGAGCAGAAGTCACATATCAGGATGTTAAAACACTTGATTGACTTCCTCTTTCTTAGAATTATGAATATGCATGAGGAGCCAAATGCCAGGAAACACATAAGTTAAAACCAAGTTTTACTGTTTTCTAAAGACTTAATATAATCTATATTAGAGAGAATAACAGATCAGTGTTTTGACCTTTAAAGAGAGAATAGAAATAATCAGACATTGTTTTATTATCTTACTCTTTTTAAGTGTGCGCACAGTTCAGTGTCTAAAGAAAAAACATGACACGTGACGGATGTGTGACATTTGGTTTGATGCATCTCTTCACACTTCTAGTGCATGTTAAGACACTGAATACACCACCATGAGTTCAAAGAGATGTACTGCATCAGTATGGGATGTAAGAAGTCACATGCTGAGCACAATGTTTATTGTAAGTATTAAGAAACAAGTAAAAAGCAAAGTACATCAAAACATGATACAGAAATCTATGTGTAAATCAGATGACAAAATGTTTTACATCTGCAGTTGGAAACTCACTCATTTACAATCATTCTGACTGTAACACAGAGCACATCATCAGTGATGAAGCCTGAATCTGCAACACTGAAGCTTCACCACTAGAGGACAGTGAAACATCAGAGATACTGAATCACAACCCTGAAACAACATTTTACCATCAATCACTGATTGTTTAGACACATTTAAATGTACTTTTAGTACTTTTCACTTTTTATGATTGAGTTGCATCTTAATCTGTTTACTCTTGACATTAAATTCATTAAACATTACAGTTAGAGCTTCAGTTTCAGATATAAACAGCTCACATGACAATTAAGGTCTCCTTCAATACAAACTGTGTCTGTGCATCTTCATTTTAGCAACATCTCAAACCATCATTTTCTTGCTGTAATCATTCATCCTGTTCATATTAACCATAAAGATCCCTTCATAATGCACTTTAAATGTAAGTGATGGTGGACAAAATCCACAGTCCTCCTTCTGTGCAAAAATGTATTTAAAATTTTATTTGAAGAAATTATGAAACAGAAAACACTGTCCATCGAGACACAAAGGCAACATTTCTTACTAAAAAGACTGTAACTGTAGAACATATCCACTTTTTTTGGACTAACTAAGATGTCTGAAGCCTCATATTATCTTCAGATAAACTTTTAAATATGATTTTGGTCAAAACAAGGACTGTGGATTTTGTCCCCCATCACTTACATTGTAAGAGCATTAGGATGGGATCTTCTAATGGTCAGTATGAACGGGAGGAATGATTACAGTGAGCAACACCTGTTTCAATGTTCATATGGGCACCTGACTGTTGTTTTAAGACAGACTTGAAAAAATGTGAACCTGTCCTTTAAAGCTGAAACTTTGTTCACACTGTCGCCCTCTGCAGCAGTGAAAGGGAACTGAAATTAAGTTTCTAATTACAGTTTTTGTGGAAACTGGCTGTACAACCACAGTGATACCTGGATAATGTGACATTCTGCAAAGTGTGATAAAACGGAGATTATGTTTGAATTTGATATGTGATAATATATAGTATATTCTGTTCTGAATAGACTTAATGAGCTTTGTGAGCCAGGACAAATGCAAACCAGGAAGCCAATCAGGATTCTTCAAAAGTAATTTATTATGTATACATTTAAAATAACATTTTGCAGAACAGCTCTAATCCTAAATATGTGTAATAAAGAAAAAGGAAAAAGGAGTAAAGTACAATAATATAGCCTGCAATTATATCACAATTAAACACAATATCCACATCATCCTCTCCAGCCTCTCTCTCCACTGTCATATTTCGCTGTTGTACTACTTTCTGCTTCCATCACGTGAGTCCAGCCTCTGGTTCAACTGCATCACAACAAAACCACATTGGTGAGGTATTTGTCAACCAGTGTTTTCCTTTCAGGAGGATCCAACCTGACTGGACTTTACTCCAGGGTTTCGTAGATCTCTGTGTCTTCAGTCCATGCCGCAATGACGACCTTCAAGTCTAAGACGTTCTCATACACAAGAGAAGAGTCCAGCTGATGGGGAGAGCTGACAATAGAAGACTCATTGAACCTCATTCATGCAATTTGGATACTGTTAGAATTATTAAAATATTTTTAATTATAATGCTTCAGACTCAATTCTGTGCTGACCTTTAAGGTCTAAAACTTTACCGACTCCTATTCATGTAGATAATAAAATGTGTTCTAGTGCATTTTGTTACATCCTGTTTTATTTTGGTGTTTCCTGTTGAGGTTGATCATCTGTTGGTGAGCACCTGTGCTGATTGGTGGGCTGAGTCTATATACGCAGGTCTTTTTTGTTAAGCTCTCTCTCTCTCCATCCTGCTGCAGCGACACCTTTGTGGTGCTAAGTATCTGGTCTTCATTTATTCATCTATTTTATTAATTTACTTTAATAAACTCATATGTAGTAAATTCCTGCTGGTGTTGTGTCCATTATTATGTTTGGTGTTCGAGCCAGCCTTATTAATTTATAAGGCGAATTATCATAACTGTATTTTAGGGTAAATTCTGTCAATAACGTTTCTCTCTCACCTCTATAGTCTCTACAGGTTCATTTAGTTCAGTGGTGGAGCTCAGAGTTTTCTTCTTCCTGGATTGAATCCAAAGAGAAATACTTAACTAAATTAAATTAATGACTTAATAAAAGAAGGGATGTCTTCTTAATTGTTTTACCTCAACCACAGACTCAAGAGAAGCAGAGGAATCAGCATCAGGACCACCAGAATCACCACGATGATACTTAGTATAATTACTGATTTCCCTAAAAATGGAGACCGACAGAAAGGAGATGTGCCTTATCAATAATGTAGTATACAGGTGTGTGTGTGTGTGTGTGTGTGTGTGTGTGTGTGTGTGTGTGTGTGTGTGTGAAGGTCAATGATCACAACTTACCTGCCACAACAGTCAGATATAAGGTGGAGTTATGACGTCCTCTTCTGTTCTGGGCTTCACAGGAATAATTTCCACTGTGTTCAGGTCTGACATCAGTGATGGTGAAAATCTGTCCTGATGCTTTTGGTGAGTCTTCATTCTCCTTGTACCAGGTATAATTAGCTGCTGGGTTAGCATCACTGCTGCAGGTCAAATTCACTGAACTGCCCTCCACTATCTCACCAGAGGGACTCACTGACACAGAGGGAAGTTTTGGAGCATCTGGAGGAGATGTATGAAAATTAATTAACGATAAAATGAGGAAGGGTTGCATTAGTACAACATGTTGTATTGGAGCTGCTCAGTGAACAGCAGCAGACTGAATGTGAAGCAGGCAGAGCTGAAGAAAGCAGACATGATCAGACTTAATGACGTTGACAAGTCCATCAGCTGTATGTTTCTTTTTAAATAAGCTGTTTCACTCACATTTCACATCAATAAAGATGTATTCAGATGTCCTCTTCCCCAGCTGGTTCTCAGCTGTACAGTAATACTCTCCAGAGTCAGAGGACTGGATGGAGCTGAAGACAAGCTGTGGTTCTTCACTGAGAGGTTGAAGGTCTGGATTTACATTCTTCTTGTACCAGGTGTATTTAGCTGCTGGGTTAGCATCACTGCTACAGGTCAGAGTCACTGAACTGCCCTCCACTATCTCACCAGAGGGACTCACTGATACAGAGGGAAGCTTTGGAGCATCTGGAGGAGATGCATGAAAATTAATTAACGATAAAATGAGGAAGGGTTGCATTAGTACAACAATCAGTGAATAAGACAAAGTGGATCATGACATCAATATGATTTTATCTGCAGTCATTGTCATTCAAAACTCCTCATCGTGCATCAATCTAACTAGAACTGAACTGGAATACATTATTTTATCAGTTGTTTATCATATTTTATCATTTGTTACTGCTGAGTGTTTCAGCTTTAGTCCATTCATTCTGCAACTTTTTACTTAAGTTCCCCTTGTTTGTTGTAGTTTTAAAAAAGCAAAAGTTGAACACCTGAAATGTGTCTCTTATGTGTTATCAATCAAGTCCATCAAACATGAAATGAGTAAAAAGACATTTAAGTAACTTTTTTTTGAGTGGATCAGCAGATCAGTGGTACATCAATGTTGTTTTCACTTCATTAAAACTCAGACTTGTTCTATTTCATTATTTTTCCCCATGTTCAATTACTTTTTATACACTTTATATCTCTATTTTATGACTTTCATTATGTTATTTCTGAATTGTGCCTGGGTGAACACAGGTATAGAAAAGTCTAAAAGGCCTAATATATTTATACATACTTTGAATTTTCAGTACAAAGATGCTGTTTACAGTTAATCTCTCTGTGCACTGAGACAGAACATCGTACAGTCTGAAGGTGCAGTGAAGGAACAAGAATGTATTGAACCTGTGAACATTGATGCAGTTTTACTGAACAGGATGAGAAGAAGAAAATGAAGCATTAGAGAGTCTGTGCTTGTCTAGGTTAGTTTCCTCTCTGTTAGTTCTTTGGTCAAGTTGCTGCTGAGTTAAGTGTGAAAACCACAGAGAAATGCAGAGCATGAAGTGAGGGAAACTATTGAAAGCAACAACAACAACAAAAAAAAAAAACCTGACAATACCCTCTGTGTACTGAGTTTCCTCTCTGTTAGTTCTTTGGCCTAGTTGATGCTGAGGTAAGTGTGAAAACCACAGAGAACATGATGTAAGGAAATGTTTGAAAGCAACTGAAATAAAATAGGTGACAACAAGTTTTCACAGGGAGAGGCAACTTTTATAACTGTAACAGCTAAAACAGTTGTCCAGCTCTACAGTACAGAGTGCCGAAATTACCAAACAGATTTAAAACATCATGACGAGATGAAATTCTCAGTGCATTGCTGTACCATCATAGAACTATGTATATATGCATATGCATGTATAAAAATATATGATTCTTACAATCCATGGAGGGAGGGTGGACAAACCTTATTAGCTAGTCACCCCCACCCCCACCACCCATGACGCAGACACAGCTGAACATCTTAATATCATATTATTAAAGTGTTCAGCAGTAAATATTGATGTTATTATTTTTACCATTTTGCCTTCATTCAACAGCTATAGTTTACACAGAAATAAACAGAAGTGAATGTTTGGGGTTGTAGAGTTTAAAAGTTATTCATCATACTGCATCACACATACATCAAACCTAGAAAATAGCTGATCTGGGATATTTTAGATTCACTTTCTTCAAATCACTTAATGCTGCTCTGAATAAGTGTGCTTAATGTCCTACAATGTAAATGTAGATATACAGTAACTGACACAGAGAGAAGGAAGACAACAAATCCACTCGCTGCTGCTTTTAAACTCATAGCTGCTCCTCTCATCTCTCTGTGAGGCTTCAGAGACAATAAAATACATCAAATAATGTAAACAACATGTAATGGTCATGTCAGTAAACTATTCTACTTACAACAGAGAAGGACGTTGTCTGTTAAGATGCTCGTCCTCTGTGATCTGTGAGCAGAAGTCAGATATCAGGATGTTAAATGACTCGATTTCCTTCCTGTTTGTTATTTCATGAATATGCATGAGGAGCCAAATGACAGTAAACACATAAGTTAAAAAATAGTTACTGTTTTACAAAAGACTTAATGTAATCTTAATCTAATCTGCTAGTAAAATAAAGACAGAAGAGAAATAATTAGACATTTCTATTATCTTACTCTTTTTAAGTGTGGGCACAGTTCATTGTCTAAAGAAAAAACAGGACACATAACAGATGTGTGACATTCGGTTTGATGCATCTCTTCACACTTCTAGTGCATGTTAAGACACTGAATACACCACCATGAGTTCAAAGAGATGTACTGCATCAGTATGGGATGTAAGAAGTCACATGATGAGCACAATGTTTATTGTATGTATTAAGAATCAAGTAAAAAGCAAAGTACGTCAAAACATGATACAGAAATCTATGTGTAAATCAGATCACAAATGTTTTACATCTGCAGTTGGAAACTCACTCATTCACCATCATTCTGACTGTAACACAGAGCACATCAGAATTCAGTTCTTCTGTTGTGTAAAGATGCATCGATGCTCTCTACAGTTCATCTCTTTGACCTGTGAACCATGACACAGTTTTACTGAACAGGGAAAAAAGCTGTTGGATTGAATGTGTACTGAGATATCCTTTTCCCATTTTTTTTGTTTGTTTTTCAGGTGAACTGACCCTTTAAAGAAGACAGCGGCGATGTCAGTGATGAAGCCTGAATCTGCAACACTGAAGCTTCACCACTAGAGGACAGTGAAACATCAGAGATACTGAATCACAACCCTGAAAAAACATTTTTACCATCCATCACTGATTGTTTAGACACATTTAAATTTACTTTTAGTAGTTGTTCTTACTCTGTTTATTCTTGACAATAAATTCATTAAACATTACAGTTAGAAGTTCAGTTTCAGAAGTGTTGATTGTTCACATTGGTGACCTTGTTGTACAGTAGTTGAAAAAATGCTCACAGTCGAGGTGTCTAAGTATGAAAATGAGTCAGTCAGTGATCTACAGTTGTCACTAAACTGTGACACTAAACAATATGGACTGTTATACTGAAAAGGCTTCATACTCAGTAAACCGCCACACATTCTGCTTCCCTGAGTGAACCCAAAGAGTTTAAATGGACTGAAAAGGTGATAAACAGCTCACATGACAATTAAAGTCTTCCTCAATATAAACTGTGTCTGTGCATCTTCATTTTAGCAACATCCCAAATCATCATTTTTGTTGGGACTACATGTAGACCACAGTTTACCACATGTTTCAAGACCTGAGCCCTGGGGGTTCGAACCCAAAGTGTGAAGCTCCATCCATGGACTCAGGTTATCAAAACTAGAGATTCCCCTCTTATCTTTCTCTCTTTCTCCTCCTTGCTCTTTTTCACATCCAGCTGCTGAGGGAGCAGCCCTCAGCTCCTCTTTCTCCTCACAGCTCTCTGCTCTCTTGTGTGGCCTGCTCACAGCAGACACACACAGAACTCTTTCTTTGCGGCAGAAGACGCGAGAGCTTGCCTAAGACTCAGAAACTGTTTTCTAGTGCCAGCAGCTACCACACAAGTCTGCTGGCTGGTTTAACAAGTACAGGAGCCACGAAACAGAGTTAGCTTGCCACTAACTCTACACAAAGGACTGGACCTGGGTCCTCTGACCTGCACGACTGGAGCACCAGACCTACATAGCAAATGCTGCATCCTTTCAGCTTTGGAGCCAAACTCTTCTCAGCCTGTCTCTTCCACGGATTTACCAACTAAGAAGCAGCGCACCACAAAGCATCTCTTTCTTCATGGACTGGTAACAACTGGGCATAGCCTAGCAACATAGTGAAGCATCGCACGGCTAAGCAAGAATGTTTAACTTAATCAGTGTACTGTACATGTATTGATTTGGCTAAGGTTATTCATTGAACTATCGTTGTGATGTCCTTGTTGTTCATAGTCAGGTTATTGCATAGCCACACCGCTAGGTTAATGTTAGCATGCTTAACACATGTTACATCCAGTAATTAGGCCTTGCATGCAACTAACCTCTTCCTAACCTGGCACCTCGATCCTACATCAATTGGCCTTAAACAGAGAACCACACAGTTAAGAAGTTTAAAACGTAGTTTTGCAAACTTTGGTTCAGGCAGCACATGTGGTTTAAGACACCACATGGTCTGGCCTTTTACCTCTGTAGTTCCCTTTGTCAGCCAAATTGTTGGCATGCCATGTGCTCAGTCACCAGGTGACTTCAGCCATCTTGCCATTGGCCTGCCAGCTCAAACACTGAAGCATCATACAGGTCTGCTGCCTCAAAAGATCACCCTCATAACAGTCCAAAGGGGGGTGACAAAAGGCAGCATAGGGACACTGGGCGTAACCACCATGTCCACCAACTGTGTCGAAATAGGCATTCACACAGTGGAAGCTTTAGAAGGCCATACGCAGAGATTCTGGCCCAGAAGTGTGACCAGACAATGGACAGATCAGATGATGACCACAGCATCTCTGACCACAGTTCAGTACATGGTCACCATCTATCAGACAGTGACGATGCCTCTGAATGTCTCTCTCCCTCTGGCTACATGGAGTGTTACAGCCCAGAGCCACAAGTTAGAAACTTAAGGCACAAGAGGCAAGAGGAAAAAGGCTGAATATTGAGGGCAAAGGTAAGAAATATTTTTTCTTGGTTCTGTTGGATTGAATGTGTACTGAGATGTCCTTTATTTAAATTTGGGGAAAAACATTAAAAATGACATACTTGCATTTTGAAAACAATTTATCATTCATCACTGATTGTTAAAACACATTTAAATTTACTTTTAGCACTTTTCACAAAATACAGTCCTCCTGCAAGATGCATGCAAGATGACATTTCTCATTAAAGCTGAACCTTTCTGCACACTGTCGCCCTCTGCAGCAGTGAAAGGGAACTGAAATTAAGTTTTCAATTACACTTTTTGTGGAAACTGGCTGTTTATTCAGCCATAGCGATACCTGGATAATGTGAGATTCAGCAAAGTTTCATAGAACCGAGATTATGTTTGAATTTGATGTGTGAAAATATACAGTATACTGCACATGGTGTGAATGTGATGCTTCCAGTTTGATGTCTTTGTTCCGTAGACTTAATGAGCTTTGTAGGTCAGGACAGGTGCAAACCAGGAAGCCAATCAGGATTCTTCAAAAGTGATTTATTATGTATACAATTAAAGTAACATTTTGCATAACAGCTCTAATCCTAAATATCTGTAATATAGAAAAAGAAAAAGGAGTTAAGTATACAATAATATAGCCTGCATTACCTCAGACAGAACACTCAATATACATAAACACAGTTATGAGTCACACACACCTGCTGCTACTGAAAACGTCCACATTATCCTCTACAGCCTCTCTCTCCAGTCTACAGCATTTTTACATTTAAAATAACATTTCACATAACAGCTCTAATCCTAAATATCTGTAATATAACTAACTCTACAGAGAAAAAAATAAGCTTGCATTAGTTCAACATTCAGTAAATTATAAATCAATTGAGTCACACACACCACCTGACATTCAACTGATCTAAACAATCAATCATGTTTGACACATCGACATGATTCAGTTCAAGCTGCCATCAGCACATTCTTCTCAAAGCTTCTGCTACATGCTGTTGCTGACTGTCTGTGCTGCTCACTTCTACCTGCTGCTGCTGCTGAAAACTGAACATGAAAACGTCCACATCATCCTCTACAGCCTCTCTCTCCACTGTCATATTTCACTGTTGTACTACTTTCTGCTTCCATCAGGTGAGTCCAGCCTCTGGTTCAACTGCATCACAACAAAACAACATGAAATTTCGGTGAGTTACTTCTTGTAACTGTAACAATGAATCTAATGTCGGCCTGTTTTTCTCCTTTCAGGAGGCTCCAACCTGACTGGACTTTACTCCAGGTTTTTGTAGATCTCTGTGTCTTCTGTCTGTGCTGCAGCGACGACCTGCAAGTCTGAGACGTTCTCATACACAGAAGAGTCCAGCTGATGGGGAGAGATGTCAATAAAAGACTTAATGAGCCTCATTCATACAATTTACATAGAGTTAGACATTTTTTAAATATTTGTAATACTAATAATAATAATAATAATAATGATGATAATAAAAATGCTTCAGACTAAATTCTGTGTTGAACTTTAAGGCCTAAAACATTACTGGTTTCTACTCAGCAAGTTGTTCTTTACATTTAAATTCACTTTATGATTTCATGTTGATAATAAAATGTGTTCTAGTGCATTTCTAAGCCAAATAATTATAATTGTATTATAGGGTAAGTTTTGTCAATAAAGTCTCTCTCTCTCCTTGTTGGCCTGTTTTTTTTCCTTTCATGATGCTCCAACCTGACTGGACTTTACTCCACGTCTTCCTGCTCCTCTGTGTCTTCTGTCTGCTGAAGCGACAAACTGCAAGTCTGAGACGTTCTCATACACTGGAGAAGAGTCCAACTGATGGAGAGAGATGACAATATAAGACTCAATGAACCTCATTCATGCAAAAGCATACTGTTAGAATCTTTTAAATATTTTTAATAATAATGCTTCAGATTCAATTCTGTGTTGACCTTTAAGGCCTAAAACATTACTGGTTTCTACTCAGCAAGTTTTTCTTTACATTTAAATTCCCTTTATGATTTCAAGTTAATAATAAAATGTGTTCTAGTGCATTTATAAGCCAAATCATCATAACTGTAAGTTCTGTCAATAAGGTCTCTCTCTCACCTCTATAGTCTCTACAAGTTCATTCAGTTCAGTGGTGGAGCTCAGAGTTTTCTTCTTCCTGGATTGAATCCAACAAGAACAAGAACTTTAACAAAATGAAATTCATGACTTGGAAAATGTTTTTATAAGAAAATTAAAGAAGGATGTTTTCTTTATTGTTTTACCACATCCACAGACTCAACAGAAGCAGAGAAATCAGCATCAGGACCACCAGAATCACCACGATGATATTAATTATAAATAAGGATTTCCCTAAAAATTGAGACCCACAGAAAGGAGATATGCCTTATCAATAATGTAGTATACAAGTACGTGTATGTGCGTGTCTGTGTGCATGTCTGTATGTGTGTGTGTGTGTGTGTGTGTATGTGTATGTGTGTGTGAACATCAATGAGCATAACTTACCTGCCACAACAGTCAGATATAAGGTGGAGTTATGACGTCCTCTGATGTTCTGGGCTTCACAGTAGTAATTTCCACTGTGTTCAGGTCTGACATCAGTGATGGTGAAGATCTGTCCTGATGCTTTTGGTGAGTCTTCATTCTTCTTGTACCAGGTATAATTAGCTGCTGGGTTAGCATCACTGCTACAGGTCAGATTCGCTGAACTGCCCTCCACTATCTCACCAGAGGGACTCACTGACACAGACGGAAGCTTTGGAGCATCTGGGGGGCAACATGTATAGAGACCAAACAAATCAGTATTTTTCTTTGGGTTCATTTATATGCATACAAAACCAGCAGGAGGGGACCAAAGAAAAAGCGGCCATGTTAGAATCTACCTTCAGCCTTTCTACTTTAGAACATGATGTTTCTACCAGCCTAAACTCCGATGGCAGATAAATCATAACATTAGTTAAGCCCCACGTTGTATGTCAGAGATTTGATTTGTTTTGTACTTACACTGGACATTAATGAATAGAGATGTAGAGTTCTCTCCATATTGATTCTCAGACTTGCAGTGGTAGATCCCTCTGTCTTCAGAGCTGATGGAGGTAAAATGATAAATTCCTTCTGGTCCTTGAAGCAGTGTTTGGTTCTCCTTGTACCAGGTATAGTTAGCTGCTGGGTTAGCATCACTGCTACAGGTCAGAGTCACTGAACTGCCCTCCACTATCTCACCAGAGGGACTCACTGACACAGAAGAGGACTTTGGAGCATCTATAAAAGATATATTAACACAGATTATTTTAGGGTGATAATTACTACAGTGGCACATGATTTTAAAAACAGCATCATGCATGTGGCAGTATCTGGAAACTGGAAGGTGGTCTGGTTAATGGATGAATAGTGGATATTGTATTAATGTTTTGCTGTCTCCTGTTGCTCTGCACGGCTTGTGAACTGTCTTGTGAGTGCTTATTTTGCTGTTATTGTCTGTCTGTAATGTTTTAAGCATCACTTCATTGGTTCTAGACCATCTCGCCATGGGACTGGAGTTGAAAATCAGCCAGCTGACTAACACAGAGATGTTGATTAATGTGTCCTTATAGTGAAATGTCTGAAAGTTTGAACTGAAGGAAACAGAACTGTTAAATTTTACTTTTACAGCAGATGGAAAGTGAGGAAAATACACATGATCTGCAAAATGCTTTTCCGTTAACAAAGTGCAAAGATGTTTACCACTGTAAGCAGTTTTTTGCTTTTTAAATAAGCTGTTTCACTCACATTTCACATCAATAAAGATGTATTCAGATGTCCTCTTCCCCAGCTGGTTCTTAGCTGTAAAGTAATACTCTCCAGAGTCAGAGGACTGGATGGAGCTAAAGACAAGCTGTGGTTCTTTACTGAGAGGTTGAAGGTCTGGATTTACATTCCTCTTGTACCAGGTGTATTTAGCTGCTGGGTTAGCATCACTGCTACAGGTTAGAGTCACTGAACTGCCCTCCATGATATCACCAGAGGGACTCACTGACACAGAGGGAAGCTTTAGAGGATCTGTACGATGATATGATATGAACACATATTAACTTTAAGTTGTGAATATTATCAAAACAAAACAAAACAAAGTCTGTTTCATTTGCTGATTATTTATACTCTAACGACAATAATGGAGGCAGGAATAAATAAAAGAAAGTATAGGGAATACATTTTCAATTTTCTCTTTAATGTTTGATTATTACCACTGACCAGTGTACTGTCTCAGTTACTCACTGCCTTTCATGCAAGCAGATTTAGACTCCTGCTGGTGGGGGTAGATTGCTAATTACTAATCATTAATCAATTGTCCTTTTCTGTATTTGTTTTTCCTCTCTCGGATTGTGTGCATGTGTGTGTGTGTGTGTGTGTGTGTGTGTGTCTGCTTGCTGAGTTGTCATACCACTAAGTGTTATTGGCCCTGTAGTGTCAGATAACTATCTGCCTCACTGTCACACATCTTTTTTGTTTTCTTCTATAAATATTGCTGTCTCTATAAACATTCTGAAGACATTACGTTGCTTGGTATGGTGTCCCTGCACTTGACTACACTTACACACCTTTGCACAAGCCAGTAAGGTATTAAAAAAAATCAAACAAAAAAACAAACAATTGACATCACATTTTGGTCTGAGTAAAATAGTTATGTTGATAAAAGTACAAAGTATAAGTAAGATGTAAGAGGTAAAACTGGGTCTGACTTGTTGTAGACTATGTGGGTCAAAGTTTTTACTTGATGTGTTAGTGGAAAATTGCAGAGAAAACTCACACACTGAAGGAGAGGGGAAAGACTTATATCTTGATAGAGTACAAGAATACTCGTCCTCAGGATTAATTGGGTCCAGATGAAAATATATATCTTTTCCCTCCATTTGCTGGCCATTCTTGTACCAGATGTAGGAAGGATCAACAGGCAGCTGACAATTACTGTGACATGTCAGCTCTGTCCAGTTGGGATGATGGTTGGGTGAAGATTTTCTAACATGCACTTGGAAGTCTGGATCTGTGAACAAAAGACACAAATATCATTTCAGAATTAACTGTCAACATACAGCACATACAAACAAATATTCACATGTTCACAGTAACATTTTCTCAATGATCTGAAACATCTGAAACTGACTGATCACAACGTCAAGAAATCGACCATTTATAGCAAATGGTTATAAAGTTAGATTTGGTGGAAAGGAACCTGCTCTTTGAGGGAGCTCTCAGAGAATCCAAGCAGTAATGAAGATTCAACTAACTAACCTTAATAATCACATAGATGAACATTAGATTTGAGAGAAATAAAGAATAGCAAAAGCATAGCATATAATGAGGAGACTGGGGCAGCAGATGGTGTCAGCATTAGCATGTAAACAAAGTAATAGTAAGAAGTGTCGGGTTATGATGGAAGCACTGTCCACTTCTATCAATATGATGACCATTATTAGTCAGCTGGAAGCCAAGCAGCTGGTAAAGCTCTGTGCTCTGCCTGAACTAATGTTTTGTTCCATTTCAAATGAAAATTTTACCTGTGACAGTCAAAGTGACTCCAGGTGAACCAGTATATTTCCCTCCTGGTTGGTTTGTTATGAACCTGAACTTGTACTCAGCTGAGTCGCTCTCTCTCAGGTCTGTGATTGTCAGAGTGCAGTCGTTCTTATCACAGTGATACTGAACACGACCTGAATACTCTGAGGCTTCTTTCAGATTCACAGGGTCATAATCAGGCCCTTTAGTAAACCAGAACGTTTCCTTAATTTCAGTATCATGGTCATTTATTCTGGATGGGTATCTGTAGGTGCAGTTTATCTTCACTGCTGATCCTTTGAAGGCACAGATCTGAGTAAAAGAGTACATCACTCCCCAGGGACCCACTGTAACACAGAACACGACAGAATCCGCAATCAGACTCACAACAACATCAGAGAACAGACTTTATTCTGTCATGAAGGTCCTTCAGTATGTAAACCTGCTGTGATACTGCATGGGCCTCCTTCTTACCACCTCAGAGAAGGACCTGAGATTTATTTATGAAGCTTATGGCACCAACACAAGAACAAACATAAAGAGTGTTTTACACTTGAGTACCACAAAATGCAATTAATAATGCAATGTTGAAGTTTTTAATTTAATGTCATGTGAGGATCAATACATTCAAAAAACTGATGATTAATCTAGATACAGTTTGATAAAGGAAATGTATAATCATGAGATGTGGAGCCATGTATACTGTAGGGTTTCAAGTGATCTCATAGCTCTCTGGGAAATGTAGTATTTAGCATTACTCCTTTCAGTTAAGAATGCACTTGAATAAACTATAGAACTAAACTACATACATTTCACAGTACATTTTTTTCTTTAAAAGAGCAACTTAACACCAGCTGAAACCTTGTCTTTACTGCCCTCTAGTGGTTTAAGCTCTGATGCAGAAGTGCACTCCAGGGTGTGTCAGTACACTGTGACAACACTGTTTGATGTGGTGACAGGTGCAACAGAACACGCTAATGCTGAAAAAGCTTGAGGCTTGATGTCTCCAACATTAAGCATTATGTGTGCATGACTGTTCCTGTATGTGTTTTTATCTATGTAGCCTATAGCTGTCAGACATTATGAACATAATATTATTATGATAATTAATTTAATATTATTATGACATATTGAAGGTTGCATTGATGTTGGGATACCTACAGCAGTATCCCAAGAGCTTAATGGGACCATTACAGAGAGGGAAGTGATATCCATATTTATGACACATTCAGTTCTGATACATTAGCTAAAACACTCCACTAGATGGTGTAAAAGACTGTGAAGTAAACTCACATAGTGAAGGAGAGGGGAACTTCGCATGTCCTTTCACAGCACAGGAATAACTGTCTGTAGAATCAAAGCTGCCTGAATAAGAATAAGATGTTTGTCCCGATATGTCCTGTCCATTCTTCTTCCAGATGTAGGAGGAACCATCAGGTAGATGACAGCTGCTGTGACACTTCAGCTCTGCCCGGGAAGGATTTAATGTTGATCTGCTCACCTGCACCTGGAGATCTGCATATACGAATAAAGAAAAAAAAAGAGAAGACTTGATTTTAAACTTAACTGTCAACATTCACACATACACTTGTGTTCACAGTTTGGAATTAAATTATAAATCTTCAGATGAAAATTTTACCTGTCACAGTCAAAGTGATTCCAGGTGAACCAGTAAATCTCCCTCCTGGTTGGTTTGTTATGAACATGAACTTGTACTCAGCTGAGTCGCTCTCTCTCAGGTCTGTGATTCTCAGAGTGCAGTCGTTCTTATCACAGTGATACTGAACACGACTTGAATACTGTGAGTCTGTTCTCAGATCCACATACACACCATTACTCTCTTTTGTAAACCAGAACGTTTTCTCAACCATAGTATCATTGTCATTTACTCTGGATGTGTATCTGTAGGTGCAGTTTATGTTCACTGTTGATCCTTTTAATGCACAGATCTGAGTAGAAGTGTAAGTCACTCCCCAGTCATTCTGACCCTGTACCACTGTAACACAGAGCAACGAGTTAAGAATCAGTGAATAAGACAAAGTGGATCATGACATCAATATGATTTTATCTGCAGTCATTGTCATTCAAAGCTCCATATTCACCATTCACATTATTTTTCCTTATTAGCTAGACACCCCCACCACCCATGACGCAGACAAAGCTGAATGTAATTCAAATGTAATCTGTATTTTATAACTTTCATTATGGTATTTCTGAATTGTGCCTGGGTGAATACAGGTATAGAAAAGTCTAAAAGTCCAAAAATATTCATACATACTTTGATTTTACAGTACAAAGAAACTGTTTTAGATGCTGTTTACAGTTAATCTCTCTGTGCACTGAGACAGAACATCGTACAGTCTGAAGGTGCAGTGAAGGAACAAGAATGTATTGAACCTGTGAACATTAATGCAGTTTTACTGAACAGGATGAGAAGAAGAAAATGAATCATTACAGAGTCTGTGCTTGTCTTGGTTAGTTTCCTCTCTGTTAGTTCTTTGGTCAAGTTGCTGCTCAGTTAAGTGTGAAAACCAGAGAGAAAAATGCAGAACATGAAATGAGGGACGCTTTTGAAAGCGGCTAAAATAAAATAGGTGACAATAAGTTTTCACAGGGAGGAGCAACTGTTATAACTGTAACAGCTAAAACAGTTGTCCAGCTCTACAGTGCAGAGTGCAGAAATTACCAAAAAGGTTTTAAACATCATGACGAGATGAAATTCTCAGTGCATTGCTGTACCATCATAGAACTATGTATATATGCATATGCATGTATAAAAATATATGATTCTTACAATCCATGGAAGGAAGGTGGACAAACCTTATTAGCTAGACACCCCCACCCCCACCACCCATGACACAGACACAGCTGAACATCTTAATATAATATTATTAAAGTGTTCAGCAGTAAATATTGATGTTATTTTTACTATTTTGCCTTCATTCAACAGCTATAGTTTACACAGAAATAAACAGAAGTGAATGTTTGGTGTTGTAGAGTTTAAAAGTTATTCATCATACTGCATCACACATACATCAAACCTAGAAAAGTGTTGATCTGGGATATTTTATATTTACTCTCTTAAAATCACCTCATGCTGCTCTGAATAAGTGTGCTAAATGTCCTACAATGTAAATGTAGATATACAGTACCTGACACAGAGAGAAGGAAGACAACAAATCCACTCGCTGCTGCTGTTAAACTCATAGCTGCTCCTCTCATCTCTCTGTGAGGCTTCAGAGACAATAAAATACATCAAATAATGTAAACAACATGTAATAATCATATCAGTAAACTATTCTACTTACATCAGAGGAGGACGTTGTCTGTTAAGATGCTCGTCCTCTTTGATCTGTGAGCAGAAGTCACATATCAGGATGTTAAAACACTTGACTGACTTCCTCTTTCTTAGAATTATGAATATGCATGAGGAGCCAAATGCAAGGAAACACATAAGTTAAAACCAAGTTGTACTGTTTTCTAAAAACTTAATATAATCTATGTCAGAGAGAATAACAGACAAGTGTTCTGGCATATTAGCATTATAAAGATAGGAGAGAAATAATGAGACATTTTTAGTTTTTACTTCCTCTTTTTAAGTTTTGGCACTAACATACTGTATGAATATGTATAAATGTTTGTATGAACTTGTGAAAGGTTAGTATGCTTAGTGACAGCCATAGAAATCATGTTTGTGCATGAAAACAGTTTGTTCCTGTGTGAAAGAAAAACCCCACTCTTTAGGTCTCACTCCTCTACAGCAGCTCGTATGTCTGTATCGAGTGTGAGTGTGTCATGCTCTGAGCGTTAAAGAAAGTGTAACAATACTATATTGAGATTTGTCTCTTTCCTCATTGAAGTCAAGTGCAAGACGTAAAATGCAGCACAGTTCAGTGTCACTGCAGTTATTTTTTACTTACTCTTATTAAGTGTGGGCACAGTTCAGTGTCTAAAGAAAAAGCATGACACGTGACGGATGTGTGACAGTTGGTTTGATGCATCTCTTCACACTTCTAGTGCATGTTAAGACACTGAATACACCACCATGAGTTCAAAGAGATGTACTGCATCAGTATGGGATGTAAGAACTCACATGCTGATCACAGTGTTTGTAGTAACTATCAAGAAACAAGAAAAAAGCAAAGTACATCAAAACATGATACAGAAATCTATGTGTAAATCAGATCACAAAATGTTTTACAACTGCAGTTGGAAACTCACTCATTCACAATCATTCTGACTGTAACACAGAGCACATCAGACATCAGTTCTTCTGTTGTGTAAAGATGCATCGATGTTCTCTACAGTTCATGTCTTTGACCTGTGAACCATGACACAGTTTTACTGAACAGGAAAAAAAGCTGAATATTGAGGGCAAAGATTTAAAAAATATTTTCTTGGTTCTGTTGGATTGAATGTGTACTGAGATATCCTTTTCCCATTTTTTTTTGTTTGTTTTTCAGGTGAACTGACCCTTTAAAGTAGACAGCGGCGATGTCAGTGATGAAGCCTGAATCTGCAACACTGAAGCTTCACCACTAGAGGACAGTGAAACAACAGAGATACTGAATCACAACCCTGAAAAAACATTTTACCATCAATCACTGATTGTTTAGACACATTTAAATTTACTTTTAGTACTTTTCACTTTTTATGATTGAGTTGCATCTTAATCTGTTTACTCTTGACATTAAATTCATTAAACATTAGAGTTAGAGCTTCAGTTTCAGATATAAACAGTTTACATGACAATTAAGGTCTCCTTCAATACAAACTGTTTGTGCATCTTCATTTTAGCAACATCCCAAATCATCATTTTCTTGCTTTAATCATTCATCCTGTTCATATTAACCATAAAGATCCCTTCATATGTAAGTGATGTGGGATCAGTCCTCCTTCTGTGAAAAAATGTATTTATAAGTTTATTTTAAGCCATTATGAAGCTTCAGCTGTCCATATTAGTCATACTGAGTCAATATCTTTTGTTATTGTGTTTTAGTCCCAAATTCCCTCTTTTTGTTACGATCCCTCCACTGCAGCTGAACAGGAAAACACTGTCCATCCAGACACAAAGACGATATTTCTCACTAAAAAGACTGTAAGTGTAGAATATATCCACTGTTTTGGACTAACTCAGACATCTGAAGCCTCATATTATCTTCAGATAAACTTTTAAATATAAATTTGGTCAAAACGAGGACTGTGGATTTTGTCCCCCATCGCTTACATTGTAAGAGCATCAGGACGAGAATTTCTAATGGTCAGTATGAACAGGAGGAATGATTACAGTGAGCAACACCTGTTTCAATGTTCATATGGGCACCTGACTGCTGTTTTAAGACAGACTTGAAAAATGTGAACTTGCCCTTTAAAGCTGAAACTTTGTTCACACTGTCGCCCTCTGCTGCAGTGAAAGGGAAGTGAAATTAAATTCTAACTAGAAAAGTCTGCAATTTCTAAAGAAATTGCGTGTGGGAGCTGCAAACTGCCAGACGCAGCTGCTGCCACTGCCGGCTGCTGCCATTCCTGTTATTGCTACTGTTGCTGCAAATTTCTGCTTCAGCAATTATTATTCAAATTTTTTTTAGCACCACCTACAGGTGAAATTGTATCAAATACCACACACTTCTTAAACATCCCTGTTTGTATAATTTTGCTGAATTTGCTTATCATGAATTGTTGAATTTAAAAGATATTTAACTTAATAAGTAGTATGGTGGTGTTTCACTAATGGCCACAAGGTGGAGCTATTGGCACCGCGTTTCACTATGTCGTACACATTGACATGGAGAACTTGTGTACCAAGTTTCATTTGACTGAAGACAACAGAACTGTAGAAATATCATGTTATAATATTACAGTAGTGCCCCCTGTGGGTAGAATTGTATCAAATTTTACATAATGGTGCACTGTCATTATATGTGCAAGATTCTCAAATTTGGTGTCGATTCGAATAGGCATTGAAAAGTTATGGCTCATTAAATGCATCAGGCAACGCCTTGAAAGTTTGGTAACCAATTACAGACAAGCGGTAAGTGATACCAAAAAATGAAGATAAAAGCTCTGCTCATAATGATCTTAACATGGTATGTACCAAGTTTGGTGAAGATTGGATGAAAAATGTGCCAAAAGCAGCAAAAAATGTGTTTTTGAAAAAATTCAAAATGGCAGAAAAATTTTCCAGGCGCAAATGGGAGTGGCATATATCCGTCTACTTGGTACCATCCAAGGAATACACTGTGCAAAAATGGCACAGTGTACCAGTCAATCAAGTTTGAAGATTTAAGCTCTTTTAGTTTTTGAGATATGAGCCTTCAAACATTGCTCCCATTGACTTTCCATTATAAATTTTAATGATTTAAAAAATTATATAAAATCAACGCAATATGTTAGAGCTGAGAAAAGTAATAGCATACATCTCCTTATGGGGATGTACAATTTGACATTGAAATGAAGTTGATAAGACAAATTGTGTAGGACTAGTTAGACAACGAAAAACGGAAAAATAATATATAATAACTGGAAAATGCAGTTCCTGTAGAAATTGCATGTGATTGCTGAAAGCGGATTCAGATTGCATAACTGGAAGCTGAAGAGTATTGAAAAATCTACCAAGATTAAAATCAGCAATGGGTGGAATTGAACCTAGACCCTCATGCTTGTAAGACAGACATGCTATGCATTGAGTTAATATGTCATACAACAATACCAGGCCAGATTTTGGTATTTACTCTGTCAATTGCATGAAATTGACAAAAAAGCAGTTCAGCTCAGTTCAGCTCAGTTCATTAAGCAGATTGACATCACCTGGAGTCCTTCATCTCTACTGAGTTCCGCCCTAAGCAGGGCTCGAACTCACAACCTTTGGATCTAAAAGGAGTTAAACCACCAGACCACTCACACATGCTATATAGCACAGGAAAAGATGTCTTTAACAAGCATATCAATCCACATTTTAGGTAGTAATGTTAAGGTAAGCTAGAGTGGAATTGAACTATGGTACAGGATAAAGATGTGAAGCAACTTTGTACATGAGATTATGAGGAGCACTGCAGTGAGCAGGTATCAAACACACAACCTTGTCACCTAAGGGACAGCTGATCATGAGAGCAGTGTTCTAAACCACTGAGCCAACAGACATTTCCAGTAATGAGAGGAAAAAATCTCCATTTTGATGATGAAAATGTATTTGTCTCAAACTAGAGCTTGAAGCCCAGAGATTTGTACATCATTAATGAAAGCAAGACTAGTTTAACATGAGAATGAATGATATATGTAAAAAGTTTTTGAAGGAGGAGAGAATCTGTAAGCTTAAGAAACTGGAGTGAGAGGAGACGCACGTCTTGCAGACTGTATTGCAGTCAATGAGAACATGACAGGGACTCTCTCTCAATTAAGGTTCAGATCTCAAAAATTATAAGTCCTATGTGAAATGTATTTACATTTTGAGAGAGAGGAGGCTTGTGGCAACATACTGAGGCAAGATATGTGCTTGAGGAGTTAAAATTGTGGAAGTGATAGCTGTTCAGAAAATAAATTCTGGTCTAAAAATATCTGTGCTCTCCACTGTGCCTGATCACATGACACACTGGTGAGACCTGACAAAGTCTGAAAAAGCCCTGACATTTGGCTTAAATTGCTGAAAAAATATAAAAGATATCACTAAACAATCCGATAACTCTGAAAGTTCAAAGTTTTGTGAACATTTTAAAGTTTGAATGGCGTCCGTAGGATAAGGGACGTCCGAGCAGTTGAGTGTCAAATTTCTGTAGAAATTGCATGTGATTATTGAAAGCGGATTCAGATTGCATAACTGGAAGCTGAAGAGTATTGAAAAATCTACCAAGATTAAAATCAGCAATGGGTGGAATTGAACCTAGACCCTCATGTTTGTAAGACAGAAATGCTATGCATTGAGCTAATATATCATACAACCATACCAGGCCAGATTTTGGTGTTTACTCTGTCAATTGCATGAAATTGACAAAAAAGCAGTTCAGCTCAGTTCATTAAGCAGATTGACATCACCTGGACTCCTTCATCTCTACTGAGTTCCGCCCTAAGAAGGGCTCGAACTCACAACCTTTGGATCTGAAAGGAGCTCAGAAATGACATGACCTTAAACCACCAGACCAATCACACATGCTATATCGCACAGGAAAAGATGTCTTTAACAAGCATATCAATCCACATTTTAGGTAGTAATGTTAAGGTAAGCTAGAGTAGAATTGAACTATGGTACAGGATGAAGATGTGAAGCAACTTTGTAAATGAGATTATGAGGAGCACTGCAGTGAGCAGGTATCAAACACACAACCTTGTCACCTAAGGGACAGCTGATCATGAGAGCAGTGTTCTAAACCACTGAGCCAACAGACATTTCCAGTAATGAGAGGAAAAAATCTCCATTTTGATGATGAAAATGTATTTGTCTCAAACTAGAGCTTGAAGCCCAGAGATTTGTACATCATTAATGAAAGCAAGACTAGTTTAACATGAGAATGAATGATATATGTAAAAAGTTTTTGAAGGAGGAGAGAATCTGTAAGCTTAAGAAACTGGAGTGAGAGGAGACGCACGTCTTGCAGACTGTATTGCAGTCAATGAGAACATGACAGGGACTCTCTCTCAATTAAGGTTCAGATCTCAAAAATTATAAGTCCTATGTGAAATGTATTTACATTTTGAGAGAGAGGAGGCTTGTGGCAACATACTGAGGCAAGATATGTGCTTGAGGAGTTAAAATTGTGGAAGTGATAGCTGTTCAGAAAATAAATTCTGGTCTAAAAATATCTGTGCTCTCCACTGTGCCTGATCACATGACACACTGGTGAGACCTGACAAAGTCTGAAAAAGCCCTGACATTTGGCTTAAATTGCTGAAAAAATATAAAAGATATCACTAAACAATCCGATAACTCTGAAAGTTCAAAGTTTTGTGAACATTTTAAAGTTTGAATGGCGTCCGTAGGATAAGGGACGTCCGAGCAGTTGAGTGTCAAATTTCTGTAGATATTGCGTGTGATTATTGAAAGCGGATTCAGATTGCATAACTGGAAGCTGAAGAGTATTGAAAAATCTACCAAGATTAAAATCAGCAATGGGTGGAATTGAACCTAGACCCTCATGTTTGTAAGACAGAAATGCTGTGCATTGAGCTAATATATCATACAACAATACCAGGCCAGATTTTGGTGTTTACTCTGTCAATTGCATGAAATTGACAAAAAAGCAGTTCAGCTCAGTTCATTAAGCAGATTGACATCACCTGGACTCCTTCATCTCTACTGAGTTCCGCCCTAAGAAGGGCTCCAACTCACAACCTTTGGATCTGAAAGGAGCTCAGAAATGACATGACCTTAAACCACCAGACCAATCACACATGCTATATCGCACAGGAAAAGATGTCTTTAACAAGCATATCAATCCACATTTTAGGTAGTAATGTTAAGGTAAGCTAGAGTGGAATTGAACTATGGTACAGGATGAAGATGTGAAGCAACTTTGTAAATGAGATTATGAGGAGCACTGCAGTGAGCAGGTATCAAACACACAACCTTGTCACCTAAGGGACAGCTGATCATGAGAGCAGTGTTCTAAACCACTGAGCCAACAGACATTTCCAGTAATGAGAGGAAAAAATCTCCATTTTGATGAGGAAAATGTATTTGTCTCAAACTAGAGCTTGAAGCCCAGAGATTTGTACATCATTAGTGAAAGCAAGACTAGTTTAACATGAGAATGAATGATATGTGTAAAAAGTGTTTGAAGGATGAGAGAATCTGTAAGTTTAAGAAACCAGAGTGAGAGGAGACACACATCCTACAGACTGTATTGCAATGAGAACATGACAGCGACTCTCTATCAATTAAGGTTCAGATCTCAAAAACTATAAGTCCTATGTGAAATGTATTTACATTTTGAGAGAGAGGAGGCTTGTTGCAACATACTGAGGCAAGATATGTGCGTGAGGAGTTAAAATTGTGGGAGTGACAGCAGTTTAGAAAAACATTTCTGGCCTAAAAATATCTGTGCTCTCCACTGTGCCTGATCGCATGACACACTGGTGAGACTTGACAAAGTCTGAAAAAGCCCTGACTTTTGGCTTAAATTGCTGAAAAACTACAAAAGATATCACTAAACAATCTGATAACTTTTTTGTGAACATTTTACAGTTTGAATGGCGTCTGTATGGTAAGGGATTTCCGAGCAGTTGAGTGTCAAAGTGACCAAGGTTCCAACTCGGTTGGACGGTTCGTCCCATAGACTGCCATTATACATTTTAATGTTTTAAAAAATTATATAAAATCGCTGAAACATGTTACATTTCAGAAAAATACAAGCACACATCTGCTGAATGAGTTGCACAGATTGACAGTTGAATGGTTTTTATAGCACAAAGTATGCAGCAGTTGAAACGTGGCAAAAAATGTACGGAAGACAGAACAAGTATAAAGAGTGAGAAGAACAATGTGTGATTGCTTTCAGCAATCACACAATAAATAAAGAGCTGCAGCTCCCACACAATTACATTTTTCAGCCACAGCGATACCTGGATAATGTGACATTCAGCAAAGTGTGATTGAACCGAGATTATGTTTGAATTTGATGGGTAAAAATATACAGTTTACTGCACATGGTGTGAATGTGATGCTTCCAGTTTGATGTCTTTGTTCCGAACAGACTTAATGAGATTTGTGAGCCTGGATAGGTGCAAACCAGGAGGCCAATCAGGATTCTTCAAAAGTGATTTATTATGTATACAATTAAAGTAACATTTTGCATAACCGCTCTAATCCTAAATATCTGTAATATAGAAAAAGGAAAAAGGAATAAAGTACAATAATATAGCCTGCATTACCTCAGACAGAACATTCAATATACATAAACACAGTTATGAGTCACACACACCTGCTGCTGCTGAAAACGTCCACATTATCCTCTACAGCCTCTCTCTCCAGTCTACAGTGTTTTTACATTTAAAACAGCATTTCACATAACAGCTCTAATCCTAAATATCTGTAATATAACTAACTCTACAGAGAAAAAAATAAGCTTGCATTAGTTCAGACAGAACACTCAGTAAATTATAAATCAGTTGAGTCACACACACTCTACCTGACATTCAACTGATCTAAACAATCAATCATGTTTGACACATCGACATGATTCTGTTCAAGCTGCCATCAGCACATTCTTCTCAAACCTTCTGCTACATGCTGTTACTGACTGTCTGTGCTGCTCACTTCTACCTGCTGCTGCTGCTGAAAACTGAACATGAAAACGTCCACATCATCCTCTACAGCCTCTCTCTCCACTGTCATATTTCACTGTTGTACCACTTTCTGCTTCCATCAGGTGAGTCCAGCCTCTGGTTCAACTGCATCACAACAAAATCACACGAAATTTCGGTGAGTTACTTCTTGTAACTGTAACAATGAATCTAATGTCGGCCTGTTTTTCTCCTTTCAGGAGGCTCCAACCTGACTGGACTTTACTCCAGGTTTTTGTAGATCTCTGTGTCTTCTGTCTGTGCTACAGCGACGACCTTCAAGTCTGAGACGTTCTCATACACAGAAGACTCCAGCTGAAGGAAAGAGATGACAATAAAAGACTCAATGAGCCTAATTCATACAATTTACATAAAGTTAGACATTTTTTAAATATTTTTAATAATAATAATAATGATGATAATAAAAATGCTTCAGACTAAATTCTGTGTCGACCTTTAAGGCCTAAAACATTACTGACTTCTACTCAGCAAGTTGTTCTTTACATTTAAATTCACTTTATGATTTCATGTTGATAATAAAATGTGTTCTAGTGCATTTATAAGACAAATAATCATAATTGTATTATAGAGCAAGTTTTGTCAATAAAGTCTCTCTCTCAGCTGGCCTTTTTTTCCTTTCATGATGCTCCAACCTGACTGGACTTTACTCCACGTCCTCCTGCTCCTCTGTGTCTTCTGTCTGCTGCAGTGATGATCTTCAAGTCTGAGACGTTCTCATACACAGGAGAAGAGTCAAACTGATGGGGAGAGATGGCAATATAGGGCTCAATGAGCCTCATTCATGCAATTTGCATACTGTTAGAATTATTAAAATATTTTTAATATTAATGCTTCAAACTAAATTCTGTGCTGACCTTTAAGGCCTAAAACCTTACTGGTTTCTACTCAGCAAGTTGTTCTTTACATTTAAATTCACTTTATGATTTCATATTGATAATAAAATGTGCTCTAGTGCATTTATAAGACAAATCATCATAACTGTATTTTAGGGTAAGTTCTGTCAATAAGGTCTCTCTCTCACCTCTACAGTCTCTACAGGTTCATTCAGTTCAGTGGTGGAGCTCAGAGTTTTCTTCTTCCTGGATTGAATCCAACAAAAACAAGAAATATTTAACACAATGAAATTCATGATTTAAAAACTTTGAACATGTTTTAATAAGAAAATAAAAGAAAGGATGTCTTCTTTATTGTTTTACCACATCCACAGACTCAAGAGAAGCAGAGGAATCAGCATCAGGACCACCAGAGTCACCACAATGACATTCATTATAATAACTGATTTCCCTAAAAATTGAGACCGGCAGAAAGTAGATATGGCTTATCATTAAATTCAGTATAAAGGTGTGTGTGTGTGAGAGAGAGAGAACATCAATGAACGTAACTTACCTGCCACAACAGTCAGATATAAGGTGGAGTTATGACGTCCTCTTCTGTTCTGGGCTTCGCAGGAATAATTCCCACTGTGTTCAGGTCTGACATCAGTGATGGTGAAGATCTGTCCTGATGCATTTGATGAGTCTTCATTCTCCTTGTACCAGGTATAATTAGCTGCTGGGTTAGCATCACTGCTACAGGTCAGATTCACTGAACTGCCCTCCACTATCTCACCAGAGGGACTCACTGACACAGAGGGAAGCTTTGGAGCATCTGGAGGACAACATGTATGGAGATGCATCTCATTAATATTATTATGCATAATGTTAGAGGAATAATGAAGAAAACTGTGTCGTGTATGTGAAGTTGCTTTTAATGTGATCATTGCATCTTTCAAAGACTCTGGTGGCACATGTTTTTTTGAAATATTTTGACAAATTGGTGTCTGTCACATTCTTTTGAACTACCAGCAGGAGGTGCCAAAGTCATATAACAAACCAACTTTATCATTATTATCCCAGAGGGAAAATGCTTTGCAGAGTGGGTTGAACATTTAACATACACAGTAAGAAAGAAATAAAAAATCCACATTATGCACATTGAGGCTTTTTAGAAAACAATGTGACTTTCATTCATTACCAACTGTAAGATATTAAGGTTTAACTATTGTTATTACTGATGCTCGCTCCATCTTTGCAAACAAACCACAGCTGTGGTGAGAGGTTCAACTCAACTATGTCTTATCATTTCCAACAACTTGCATCATAAATCAATTTAGAGCTTAAGTCAGTCTACTGTATGTTGAACTTTTAGCCTTTCTAAACTATAATTTTCTTGCCATCATAGTGTTAGTAAACCTGACTGTTGTTGCTATTTATGGTCACATGACCAATCTTGTCTTTGCTCTCCCAGAAACAATACAGTAGTTGGTTGAATGTCCCATTTGGCTCAAATCATCCTACTCTAAGCAACTTGTAAATCCATCCTTTGCCTAAAAGATGTGTCAATGTTTTGTACTTACACTGGACATTAATGAATAGAAATGAAGAGTTGATCTGTCCATATTGATTCTCAGACTTGCAGTAGTAGATCCCTCTGTCCCCAGAGCTAATGGAGGTGAAATGAAAACTTCCTTGTTGCCCTTGAAGCACTGTTTGGTCCTCTTTGTACCAGGTATAATTAGCTGCTGGGTTAGCATCACTGCCACAGGTCAGAGTCACTGAACTGCCCTCCACTATCTCACCAGAGGGACTCAATGACACAGAGGGAAGCTTTGGAGCATCTGGAGATGTATTTACACAGAATAAATTGGAGTGTATTACAATAGTAATACATATTGTAGGTAAATATTTAGTTCTAAGTAGTTAAATGGGGCAGCATGTCACACTGGATGTTTGACTGTTACATTCCAAAAGACAAATGTTTACATTTAACAAAACACTTCATTACTGGTTGTTCATCATAAATGTCTGGAAAAGGGAAAGACTTGGATAACAATCCCAAATTAAAGCTGCAAGCAGCGTTGGTTGGTACCTCGCACTCTGGCCCGTCGGTATCAGATCATTTTGCTTTTTAAAAATGAGGGATATTTCTTACAAGTGTGATGTGCTTTTATTTTGAAAGTTTGATTGAAATGTGTACTGACAGGTGTGTAGAGACAATGAGTAACTGCAGCTGGACACAGAAAAATACTCATATATTTGAATGGAGAGTGTGAGCGAACCCACACCTTTTTGAACATTTACTGCTTCCACATAGCTTTAGATACAAGCTTCATTTGAACTTTAAATGAGTCACAAGACCTACAAATCTTGGATTTTGCATGTGTTTTATATCTTTTATTGTTTTTGAGATATTAGAGTGTGAGTTTTAAAGTCTTTTCTTGCTCCTCCTGTGATTTTATAATGAGTGTGTATTGCGGAATGTTTCACAGCACTGAGGGAGTGACATCACCAGGACCAGTTGGAGAGCAGGATTTTAGAGTACACTTTTTGTGAAATATCCTCAAAAATCCCATTACTTAGGCCAAATCTAACATTAATTAAAGCTGCAAGCAGCGTTGAACGGGCCTTCGCACCCTTGCGCATGTTAGGGCGTGGTGCAGTCCACGGGCTTCTGTCACGGGCATGTAGATGTCTCCAGACCTGGGCTGACAGGTCTGACTTTACAAACATGTAACGTTTGGTGCAACCGGAGCATGTACAATAAAGTTATAGCAATTTCATCTGTCATGGCGAAACATCAAATCTCAATGGTGTGAGGATGACAATTTTCTGCAGGGTGAGACATGTCTGTCTTGCTCACACCTGTGTCATCAAAATTATGCAAGTTTTGGGCCCATTCACTTTAATTTCAATAAATAAATTGAAAACTTTTGATGAGTTTGTGTGTAAAAGAAATTAATTTCCTAATTTTCATCAAGTCTATTTTTAGAAAAGTAAAGACTTTGACCTGGTCAAAGATTGATTGAAATGTGTACTGTCAGGTGTGCAGAGACAATAAGTAACTGCAGCTGGACACAGAAAAATACTCATATATTTGAAAGGAGAGTGTGAGCGAACTGCTAGGTGCTCGGGCCTTAATAAAGGAAAAACTGCAGTACAGAGCTACAAAAGGGTTAGGCTTGTTTTTTTACTGCACTTCATCACTTAACAGTCACCCTCACTCCATTTTTTCCCTTCCCCTCATAGGTCATCCCCACTACTGATTATACATATAAGACCTCCAATTATTGTAAAATAAAATAAATGATAATAACTCCAAACTTCATACAAAGTTTGTATATAATGTACTGTAAGTATATAGACTTTGCTGCTATATCCTATAAAACTGAGCTACATTCAACTGTCACACCCATCCCCTACCTTTCTTCCCTCCTTCTCCCTGTCAGATTGAGAGCAGGATTTCAGAGCAGTCTTCTAGTGGAAATATCTTCATAAATCCCATGACTTTGGCCAAATCTTACATTAAAACTCAAATTTTAGTAGGAATTTTCATCGCAAATCCATTGATACAGATTTGAAAGTGGTATGACTTATAGTTTAGATGTCAGACGCCTCAGTTTGGCACAAAGTCCATGCCCAGAGATTGCCTCCCCATTGGTTTACATTGTAAAGTGAGATGTGGCACTCCAACTTTCGGGGCTTATTTAAACTAAACCATTCGAGTTATTACAAAGTTTTTTAAAACTACAACAATAGGATCCTCGCCCTTAGGTGAGGGCCCTATTGTTGGACCCTATTAGCCTTTCAAAATAAGACTTTGCCCCAATTTTGGCCCCCGAACAATCGCTATCTCCTCCGAGGGCGTTAATGGTATCGGCTTCAAACTTTAATAGGTGACTTATGACACTATGCTGAAAAAAGTTGTTAAAAACTTTGTAATAACTCGAACGGTTTGGATTTAATAAGCCCTGAAAGTTGCAGTGCCACATCACACCTTATAATGTAAACCAATGGGGAGGCAATCTATAGGCATGAACTTTGTGTCAAACAGAGGCTTCTGACATCTAAATTATAAGTCTGACCACTTTCAAACCTGTATCAATGGATTAGCAATGAAATTCCCTACCAAAAAATATGATTTTTAATGTAAGCCTTGGCCGAAGTAATGGGATTTAAGAGGAGATTTCACAAAAAGCGTACTTTATAATCCTCCTCTCCAACTGCTCCTGGTGATGTCACTCCCTCAGTGCTGTGAAACATTACACACTCATTATAAAATCACAAAAGGAGCAAGAAAAGACTTTAAAACTCACACTCTAATATCTCAGAAACAATAAAAGATAGAAAAAACATGTAAATTCAAGATTTGTAGGTCAAAGTCTCGTGACTTATTTAAAGTTCAAATGAAGTTTGTATCTAAAACTATGTGGAAGCAGTAAATGTTCAAAAAGGTGTGGGTTCGCTCACACTCTCCATTCAAATATATGAGTATTTTTCTATGTCCAGCTGCAGTTACTTATTGTCTCCATACACCTGACAGTACACATTTCAATCAAACTTTGACCAGGTCATGTGGGTTAAAAGTCTTTACTTTTCTAAAAATAGACTTGAAGAAAATTAGGAAAATAATTTGTTTTACACAAAAACTCATCAAGAGTTTTCAATTTACTAATTGAAATTCAAAGGAATGGGCCCAAAACTTGCATAATTTTGATGACACAGGTGCGAGCAAGACAGACATGTCTCACCCTGTAGAAAATTCTCATCCTCACACCATTGAGATTTGATGTTTCGCCATGACAGAGGAAGTTGCTATAACTTTATTGTAAATGCTCCAGTCTGCACCAAACTTTACACGACGTGCGTGGAGGCGCAAGGGCCCATTCATCGCTGCTTGCGGCTTTAATTAACTATTTAATTTATCAATATATATATTACTGTGCATTACAGAGAAACAAATGAAGGCTCCACATTTCCTCATATGTGGCTTCATGAGCTGCAGAAGAAATGCTGTGGAAGGAAGTCCACTGGTTAATTTTGCCACAAATCAGTTATTTCAATAGTGTAGACAGAAGCTGATTTCCTTTCTGTTATGAAATGAATAGAAAAACAATGGCTGCCTGGATGGTAATAAAACATATTCAAACAAAAAAGAAAAACTGCAGTGAGGTTTAGAAAGTTATGTGCAATAATATGTAAGTTTTTGTCAATTTACTACAAATTATATGTAAACCACTGGTATGATCCTTTAAATAAGCTGTTTCACTCACTGACACAGAAGAGGACTTTGGAGCATCTATAAAAGATATATTAACACAGATTATTTTAGGGTGATAATTACTACAGTGGCACATGATTTTAAAAACAGCATCATGCATGTGGCAGCATCTGGAAACTGGAAGGTGGTCTGGTGAATGGATGAACAGTGGATATTGTATTAATGTTTTGCTGTCTCCTGTTGCTCTGCACGGTTTGTGAACTGTCTTGTGAGTGCTTATTTTGCTGTTATTGTCTGTCTGTAATGTTTTAAGCATTACTTCATTGGTTCTAGACCATCTCGCCATGGGACTGGATTTGAAAATCAGCCAGCTGACTAACATAGAAATGCTGATTAATGTGTCCTTATAGTGAAATGTCTGAAAGTTTGAACTGAAGGAAACAGAACTGTTAAATTTTACTTTTACAGCAGATGGAAAGTGAGGAAAATACACATGATCTGCAAAATGCTTTTCCGTTAACAAAGTGCAAAGATGTTTACCACTGTAAGCAGTTTTTTGCTTTTTAAACAAGCTGTTTCACTCACATTTCACATCAATAAAGATGTATTCAGATGTCCTCTTCCCCAGCTGGTTCTCAGCTGTACAGTAATACTCTCCAGAGTCAGAGGACTGGATGGAGCTGAAGACAAGCTGTGGTTCTTTACTGAGAGGTTGAAGGTCTGGATTTACATTCTTCTTGTACCAGGTGTAATTAGCTGCTGGGTTAGCATCACTGCTATAGGTCAGAGTCACTGAACTGCCCACCACTATCTCACCAGAGGGACTCACTGACACAGAGGGAAGCTTTGGAGCATCTGGAAGACAAAAAATGAACATGTTTTAGGTTTAGAATGAGGATGTCATTTCACAGTAGGATTGAATATTGAAATGGTCACTTGCTCATAAATAAGAGAGAGATCAAATGTTAGATATAACGTGAGTGGTGGGTGATTCCCTTCTTGGCTGCTCATATCACAAACTACATGCTATCTTGTTACCTTTGGCAAAAATGTGACACAAAAGTGACACAGTGAAGTAAACTCACACACTGAAAGAGACTTATAATCCTCATATCCTTTCAAATCACAGAGGATATTGTCTCCAGGATAAGATCTACAGATGTATGCAAAAGTTTGGGCAGACTTGTTACAACCCGGCCAAGGGAAAACCCTGATGCAACATGGAAGATGAGACTCCCCTCTTCCCAGCTCCCAATAACCACCAACAACAGAGGATTACAGCCTTTTAAAGGTTTGTTTTAAAAGATTTTAGCTTCAGGCTGGGTTACATTATGTACATAACATTTCACACTCAAACATGCTAGCAGGCAGATTGGTTGGAAGTGGAGAGAGCTGAGCCCACTGGAGCTAGGGGAAGCCAGCCTTTAAACTGCAAGCTTGGAGGCTGAAACCAATCAGCTCTCTGGAACAACCTACACAGTCACACCCATTCAATCAGCCAATCAGTCGAGCTCATCTGCAGCCCATCATACACAAACAGGCACCACAGCAGGATCTCCAGAGAGTGAGAGAAAACCACAAAACATGCACTGAGGAGATTAAAGCACATACACAAATACATAGAAAATATTCATACGACCTCAAGGTCATAACACCTGTCCCCTTAAAGATTAAATATTTCTCCCCTGAAGAAATGTTTGATTTCACAGACCACATATAAACACACAAAGCCTTTGACAAGTTCTGCTTTATCCATATAAAGTCACACCGGGAACAATGTGCATCAAGTTAACAGTTACAGTCTGTGGCTGATTGGTGTCACAGTAACACAGAGCAGGTTGTATTGTTGTTGGGATACTGACAGCAGTAGAGGTCCTGTAGAGCTCAATGAGAAAAACATGGTGCCAATAACAAACGAGGCAGTGGGGTCGCTCATATTAGAAATACATGAAGTCATTGTACAGAACTTTAGATAAAAGACTCCACAAGATGCTGTTATGTTAGTGGAAGACTGTGAAGAAAACTCACAAACTGCAAGAGAGGGGAAATCCTCATGTCCTTTAACAGCACAGGAATAGCTGTGTCCAGAATTAAAGCTGGCTGAATAAGAAGAAGATTTTTCACTCCAAATTCTCTGTCCATTCTTGTACCAGATGTAGGAAGAACCATCAGGTAGACGACAACTGCTGTGACACTTCAGCTCTGGCCAGGAAGGATCGGATGTTGATATGATCACCTGCACCTGGAGATGTGTATAATCTGTATATGTGAAGAAAGACAGAAATGTCATTTATGTTCAGACACAAACATTCACAATACTATTTCCAAGATATTAACCATTTGAAGTTACATTAAGTCTTCCAATGAAAATGTTACCTGTGGCAGTCAAAGTGACTCCAGGTGAACCAGTAAATCTCCCTCTTTGGTTTGTTGTGAACCTGAACTTGTACTCAGCTGAGTCGCTCTCTCTCAGGTCTGTGATTCTCAGAGTGCAGTCGTTCTTATCACAGTGATACTGAACACGACCTGCGTACTCCGAGTCTGTTCTCAGATCCACAGGTTCATTATTACTCAATTTAGTGAACCAGAATGTTCTCTCAACTTCAGTATCATGATCATTTATTCTGGATGGGTATCTGTAGGTGCAGTTTACGTTCACTGTTGAACCTTTTAAGGCACAGATCTGAGTAGAAGTGTAAGTCACGCTCCAGTCATTCTTACCCTGTACCACTGTAACACAGAGCACATCAGAAACCACAATCACATTCATAACAAGTTAAGAATCAGTGAATAAGACAAAGTGGATCATGGCATCAATATGATTTTATCTGCAGTCATTGTCATTCAAAGCTCCTCATTGTGCGTCAATCTAACTAGAACTGAACTGGAATACAGTATTTTATCAGTTGTTTATCATATTTTATCATTTGTTACTGCTGAGTGTTTCAGCTTTAGTCCATTCATTCTGCAAGTTTTTACTTTAGTTCCCCTTGTTTGTTATAGTTTTAAAAAAGCAAAAGTTGAACACCTGAAATGTGTCTCTTATGTGTTATCAAACAAGTCCATCAAACATGAAATGAGTAAAAAGACATTTAACTAACTTTTTTTGAGTGGATCAGCAGATCAGTGGTACATCAATGTTGTTTTCACTTCATTAAAACTCAGACTTGTTCTGTTTCATTATTTTTCACCATGTTCAATTACTTTTTATACACTTTATATCTCTATTTTATGACTTTCATTATGATTTTTCTGAATTGTGCCTGGGTGAACACAGGTATAGAAAAGTTTAAAAGGCCTAAGATATTTATACATACTTTGAATTTACAGTACAAAGAAACTGTTTTAAATTCTGTTTTCAGTTAATCTCTCTGTGCACTGAGACAGAACATCGTACAGTCTGAAAGTGCAGTGAAGGAACAAGAATGTATTGAATCTGTGAACATTAATGCAGTTTTACTGAACAGGATGAGAAGAAGAAAATGAATCATTACAAAGTCTGTGCTTGTCTAGGTTAGTTTCCTCTCTGTTAGTTCTTTGGTTAAGTTGTTGCTGAGTTAAGTGTGAAACCCACAGAGAAATGCAGAACATGAGGTGTGAAAAACAATTGAAAGCAGCTAAAATAGGTGACAATAAGTTTTCACAGGAAGGGGCAACTGTTATAACTGTAACAGCTAAAACAGTTGTCCAGCTCTACAGTACAGAGTGCAGAAATTACCAAATAGAATTAAAACATCATGATGAGATGAAATTCTCAGTGCATTGCTGTACCATCATAGAACTATGTATATATGCATATGCATGTATAAAAATATATGATTCTTACAATCCATGGAGGGAGGGTGGACAAACCTTATTAGCTAGACACCCCCACCCCCACCACCCATGACACAGACACAGCTGAACATCTTAATATAATATTATTAAAGTGTTCAGCAGTAAATATTGATGTTATTTTTACTATTTTGGCTTCATTCAACAGCTATAGTTTACACAGGAATAAACAGAAGTGAATGTTTGGTGTTGTAGAGTTTAAAAGTTATTCATCATACTGCATCACACACACATCAAACCTAGAAAAGTGCTGATCTGGGATAATTTATATTTACTTTCTTAAAATCACTTAATGCTGCTCTGAATAAGTGAGCTAAATGTCCTACAATGTAAATGTAGATATACAGTACCTGACACAGAGAGAAGGAAGACAACAAATCCACTCGCTGCTGCTGTTAAACTCATAGCTGCTCCTCTCATCTCTCTGTGAGGCTTCAGAGACAATAAAATACATCAAATAATGTAAACAACATGTAATAATCATATCAGTAAACTATTCTACTTACAACAGAGATGGACGTTGTCTGTTAAGATGCTCGTCCTCATTGATCTGTGAGCAGAAGTCAGATATCAGGATGTTAAATGACTCGATTTCCTTCCTGTTTGTTATTTTATGAATATGCATGAGGAGCCAAATGACAGTAAACACATAAGTTAAAACTAAATTTTACTGTTTTCAAAAGACTTAATATAATCTGTTAGATAGAATAAAAGATCAGTGTTTTGACCTGTTAGTAAGTTAAAGACAGAAGGGTAATAATGAGACATTTTTATTATCTTACTCTTTTTAAGTGTACATACAGTCTAGTGTCTAAAGAAAAAAAAAACATGACACGTGACGGATGTGTGACATTTGGTTTGATGCATCTCCTCACACTTCTAGTGCATGTCAAAACACTGAATACACCACCATGAGTTCAAAGAGATGTACTGCATCAGTATGGGATGTAAGAAGTCACATGCTGAGCACAATGTTTATTGTAAGTATTAAGAAACAAGTAAAAAGCAGAGTACATCGAAACATGATACAGAAATCTATGTGTAAATCAGATGACAAAATGTTTTACATCTGCAGTTGGAAACTCACTCATTGACAATCATTCTGACTGTAACACAGAGCACATCATCAGTGATGAAGCCTGAATCTGCAACACTGAAGCTTCACCACTAGAGGACAGTGAAACATCAGAGATACTGAATCACAACCCTGAAACAACATTTTACCACCAATCACTGATTGTTTACACACATTTAAAATTACTTTTAGTACTTTTCACTTTTTATGATTGAGTTGCATCTTAATCTGTTTATTCTTGACATTAAATTCATTAAACATTACAGTTAGAGCTTCAGTTTCAGAAGTGTTGATTGTTCACATTGGTGACCTTGTTGTACAGTAGTTGAACAAACGCTCACAGTCGAGGTGTCTAAGTATGAAAATGATTCAGTCAGTGATCTACAGTTGTCATTAACAAATAAATGAACGAATTAATGAAATTAAGTTTCTTATTACAGTTTTTGTGGAAACTGCCTGTACAACCAAAGCGATACTTGGGTATGTGACATTCAGCAAACTTTGTTAAAACCAAGGTCATGTTTGAATTTGATGTGATAATATACAGTATACTGCACATGGTGTGAATGTGATGCTTCCAGTTTTATGTGTCTGTTCTGAATATTCCTTTTTCTTTTTCTTTGGTCCCCTCCTGCTGGTTTTGTATGCGTAAAAATGAACCCAAAGAAAATAACTGATTTGTTTGGTCTCTATACATGTTGCCCCCCAGATGCTCCAAAGCTTCCCTCTGTGTCAGTGAGTCCCTCTGGTGAGATAGTGGAGGGCAGTTCAGTGAATCTGACCTGTAGCAGTGATGCTAACCCAGCAGCTAATTATACCTGGTACAAGAAGAATGAAGACTCACCAAAAGCATCAGGACAGATCTTCACCATCACTGATGTCAGACCTGAACACAGTGGAAATTACTACTGTGAAGCCCAGAACAGAAGAGGACGTCATAACTCCACCTTATATCTGACTGATGGATCAGGTAAGTTATGCTCATTGACGTTCACACACACACACACACACACACACACACACACACACACACACACACACACACACACACACACACACTCACACACACAGACATGCACATACACGTACTTGTATACTACATTATTGATAAGCCATATCTCCTTTCTGTGGGTCTCAATTTTTAGGGAAATCAGTATTTATAATTAATATCATTGTGGTGATTCTGGTGGTCCTGATGCTGATTACTGTGATTCTGTTGAGTCTGTGGATGTGGTAAAACAATAGAGAAAACATCCTTCTTTTATTATCTTATTAAAACATTTTCAAAGTCATGAATTTCATTTTGTTAAAGTTCTTGTTCTTGTTGGATTCAATCCAGGAAGAAGAAAACTCTGAGCTCCATCACTGAACTGAATGAACCTGTAGAGACTAGAGAGGTGAGAGAGAGACCTTATTGACAGAACTTACCCTAAAATACAGTTATGATTTGACTTATGAATGTACTAGAACACATTTTATTATCAACATAAAATCATAAAGGGAATTTAAATGTAAAGAAAAACTTGCTGAGTAGAAGTCAGTAATGTTTTAGGCCTTAAAGGTCAACACAGAATTGAAACTGAAGCATTATTATTAAAAATATTTAAAAGATTCTAACAATATGCAAATTGCATGATTGAGGCTCATTGAGTCTTATATTGTCATCTCTCCCCATCAGCTGGACTCTTCTGTGTATGAGAACGTCTCAGACTTGAAGGTCGTCGCTGCAGCACAGACAGAAGACACAGAGATCTACAAAAACCTGGAGTAAAGTCCAGTCAGGTTGGAGCCTCCTGAAAGGAGAAAAACAGGCTGACATTAGATTCATTGTTACAGTTACAAGAAGTAACTCATCGAATTTTCATGTGATTTTGTTGTGATGCAGTTGAACCAGAGGCTGAACTCACCTGATGGAAGCAGAAAGTAGTACAACAGTGAAATATAACAGTGGAGAGAGAGGCTGTAGAGGATGATGTGGACGTTTTCATGTTCAGTTTTCAGCAGCAGCAGCAGGTAGAAGTGAGCAGCACAGACAGTCAGTAACAGCATGTAGCAGAAGGTTTGAGAAGAATGTGCTGATGGCAGCTTGAACTGAATCATGTCGATGTGTCAAACATGATTGATTGTTTAGATCAGTTGAATGTCAGGTGGTGTTTGTGACTCAATTGATTTATAATTTACTGAGTGTGTGTATAAATAATGTATAATAACGTGTGTGTATATAAATGTATAAATAATGTAATCAATCACTTTTGAGGAATCCTGATTATTCTCTGGTGCAGTATACTGTATATTTACACACATCAAACATGATCTCAGTTCTATCACACTTTGCTGAATGTCACATTATCCAGATATTGCAGTGGCTGATTCACAATAAACAGCTTTCACAACAGCTTTCACAACAACTCTCTAGTTGGAAACATGATTTCAGTTCCCTCTCACTGCTGCAGAGGGCGACAGCGTGCAGAAAGTTTCAGCTTTAAATAAATTGTTTTTATGTTTATTTTTCATTTTATGAATTTATTTTCCAGCTTTGAAGAAGCTTTAAATAAAATGTAAATCTGTTCTTTTGCTCTGACTTATTTCTCACTTTCCCTCTATTTTGGATGAAACTTGTCACATTTTAATAGTTTATTATGATTTGGGATGTTGCTAAAATGAAGATGCACAGACACAGTTTGTATTGAAGAAGACCTTAATTGTCATGTGAGATGTTTATCACCTTTTAGGTCTATTTAATGTCTTTGGGGTCACTCAGGGAAGCAGAATGTGTGGCAGTTTACTGAGTATGAAGTCTTTTCAGTATAACAGTCCATATCTGTTAGTGACAAATGAAACTTAGTAAAAGTTCAGTCAGGAAGACTATCTTTTGCATGCTCAGGTCTGTCGTATTATTTCTCAAACAATCAGTCATTACCATCCCTCACGCACGCTCACTTATAATTTCCTTGCCGTCATTCCCCTGGGCATTCATTAAGATGTCAGCTGTTCACATCAGCTGGTCACATCTAACCAATAGCATGTTGACACACCTTCATTGTCAGCCTATCATACTGCGGCTGTCTTTTTAAATATGTTTTCTCCTTCTCTGCCTTAGTGCTTCTATGGTGCCATTTTGCGCTCCTCATCACTTCCCCATCACTGCTCAGTTTTTGCAGATTCATCATTGCATCACTTCATCAACCTCACTAGCCTTATCAGTCTCAACAGAAGTCATCAGCCACCACCGCCAGTCTCTAGACTCCACTGGGGGATTTATCTTGCTGCTGCTGAGTTTAATGTGAAGAGTAAACCGATTAAGAGCAACGACTAAAAGTACATTTAAATGTGTCTCAACAATCAGTGACGGATGGTTAAATTTTCATCCACACCCAATTAATCCTGAGGACAACTATTCTTGTGCTGTATCAGGATATGAGTCTTCCCCCTCTCCTTCAGTGTGTGAGTTTTCTCTGCAATGTCCCACTAACACATCAAGTGAAAACTTTGACCCACATAGTCTACAACAAGTCAGACCCAGTTTTACCTCTTACACCTTTCCATTTATACTTTGTACTTTTATCAACATAACTTTTTTCCTTAGACCAAAAGGAAATGTCAATTGTTGTTTTTTTTGTTTTGTTTTTTTAAAAAAATAACCTGTTAGCTTGTGCTAAGGTGTGTACGCATAGTCAAGTGCAGTGACAACATGACAAGCAATGAAATGTCTTCAGAATGTTTGTAGAGACAGCAAGATTTATAGAAGAAAACAAAAAAGATGTGTGACAGTGAGGCAGATAGAGTTATCTGAAACTACAGGGCCAATAACACTTAGTGTTATGAAACCCAGCAAGCAGACACACACACACACACACACACACACACACACACACACACACACACACACACACACACACAATCCAAGAGAGGAAAAACAAATATATAGTGAAACAGCTTATTTAAAAAGCAAAAAACTGCTTACACTGGTAAACATCTTTGCACTTTGTTAACGGAAAAGCATTTTGCAGATCATGTGTATTTTCCTCACTTTCCATCTGCTGTAAAAGTAAAATTTAACAGTTCTGTTTCCTTCAGTTCAAACTTTTAGACATTTCACTCATTTATAAGAGATTAAGTTCACCTGAATAACAAAAAAAAAAAAATTCTCATTTACCTCCTGTGGTGTCTAGCCCTGCAGACAGTTTTGGATTAACTTTGCTGTCACATTGTGAGATTTGTATGTTAATCTCAGTACACATTCAATCCAAAAGAAATAAGAAATTTTTTTTTAGATCTTTGCTACAATAAATATTGTGCTCATCATGTGACTTCTTACATCCCATACTGATGCAGTACATCTCTTTGAACTCATGGTGGTGTATTCAGTGTCTTAACATGCACTAGAAGTGTGAAGAGATGCATCAAACCAAATGTCACACATCTGTCACGTGTCATGTTTTTTCTTTAGACACTGAACTGTGCCCACACTTAATAAGAGTAAGTAAAAAATAACTGTGCACTGACACTGAACTGTGCTGCATTTTACGTCTTGCACTTGACTTCAATGAGGAAAGAGACAAATCTCAATATAGTATTGTTACACTTTCTTTAATGCTCAGAGCATGACACACTCACACTCGATACAGACATACGAGCTGCTGTAGAGGAGTGAGACCTGAAGAGTGGGGTGAATACTTCTTAATCTGTATCACACCAACCTGTAGGAGTTGTTGTGATGACTCTATGCATGATTAAATCCAGACAGACATGGCAGGATGTGTTTCAGAATAAGTAGATGTTCTTTGTTTTTCTTTCACACAGGAACAAACTGTTTTCATGCACAAACATGATTTCTATGACTGTCACTAAGCATTTTAACCTTTCACAAGTTCATACAAACATTTATACATATTCATACAGTAATTTAGTGCCAAAACTTAAAAAGAGGAAGTAAAAACTAAAAATGTCTCATTATTTCTCTCCTATCTTTATAATACTAATATGCCAGAACACTTGTCTGTTATTCTCTCTGACAAAGATTATATTAAGTTTTTAGAAAACACTAAAACTTGGTTTTAACTTATGTGTTTCCTTGCATTTGGCTCCTCATGCATATTCATAATTCTAAGAAAGAGGAAGTCAGTCAAGTGTTTTAACGTCCTGATATCTGACTTCTGCTCACAGATCACAGAGGACGAGCATCTTAACAGACAACGTCCTTCTCTGTTGTAAGTAGAATCGTTTACTGATATGATTATTACATGTTGTTTACATTATTTGATGTATTTTATTGTCTCTGAAGCCTCACAGAGAGATGAGAGGAGCAGCTATGAGTTTAACAGCAGCAGCGAGTGGATTTGTTGTCTTCCTTCTCTCTGTGTCAGGTACTGTATATCTACATTTACATTGTAGGACATTTAGCTCACTTATTCAGAGCAGCATGAAGTGATTTTAAGAGAGTAAATATAAAATATCCCAGATCAGCACTTTTCTAGGTTTGATGTATGTGTGATGCAGTATGATGAATAACTTTTAAACTCTACAACACCAAACATTCACTTCTGTTTATTTCTGTGTAAACTATAGCTGTTGAATGAAAGCAAAATGGTAAAAAATAACATCAATATTTACTGCTGAACACTTTAATAATATGATATTAAGATGTTCAGCTGTGTCTGTGTCATGGGTGGTGGTGGTGGGGGTGTCTAGCTAATAAGGTTTGTCCACCTTCCTTCCATGGATTGTAAGAATCATATATTTTTATACATGCATATGCATATATACATAGTTCTATGATGGTACAGCAATGCACTGAGAATTTCATCTCATCATGATGTTTTAAATCTGTTTGGTAATTTCTGCACTCTGTATTGTAGAGCTGGACAACTGTTTTAGCTGTTACAGTTATAACAGTTGCCCCTTCCTGTTAAAATTTATTGTCACACATTTTATTTTAGCTGCTTTCAGAAGTTTCCCTCACTTCATGTTCTGTATTTCTTTGTGGTTTTCACACTTAACTGAGCAGCAACTTGACCAAAGAACTAACAGAGAGGAAACTAACCAAGACAACCACAGACTCTCTAATGATTCATTTCCTTCTTCTTTTCCCTTTCAGTAAAACTGCATTAATGTTCACATGTTCAATACATTCTTGTTCCTTCACTGCACCTTCAGACTGTACGATGTTCTGTCTCAGTGCACAGAGAGATTAACTGTAAACAGCATCTAAAACTGTTTCTTTATACTGTAAATTCAAAGAAAACAGTTTGTCTTTGGACTTTTATACTCCTGTGTTCACTCAGAGCTCATTCAGAAATAAAAGTCAAAGTAAAAATTATTTTTAACAAGAATTATGAAGAAAATTATAAAGAAAATGAACATAAGAGACACATTTCAGGTGTTCAGCTTTAGCTTTTTTAAAATTACGACAAACAAGCAGAACAACAGTAAAAACTTGCAGAATGAATGGACTAAAGCTGAAACACTCAGCAGTAACAAATGATAAAATATGATAAACAACTGATAAAATACTGTATTCCAGTTCAGTTCTAGTTAGATTGATGCATGATGAGGAGCTTTGAATGACAATGACTGCAGATAAAATCATATTGGTGCCATGATCCACTTTGTCTTATTCACTGATTCTTAACTTGTTATGAATCTGATTGTGGTTTCTGATGTGCTCTGTGTTACAGTGGTACAGGGTCAGAATGGCTGGAGCGTGAATTATACTTCTACTCAGATCTGTGCCTTAAAAGGATCAACAGTGGACCTAAACTGCACCTACACATACCCATCCAGAGTAAAAGACAATGATACTGAAGTTGAGAGAACATTCTGGTTTACAAAAGACAGTAATTATGTGTATGTGGATCTGAGAACAGACTCAGAGTATTCAGGTCGTGTTCAGTATCACTGTGATAAGAACAACTGCACTCTGAGAATCACAGACCTGAGAGAGAGCGACTCAGCTGAGTACAAGTTCAGGTTCATAACAAACCAACCAGAAGGGGAATATACTGGTTCACTTGGAGTCACTTTGACTGTCACAGGTAACATTTTCATCTGAAGATTTAATAATTTAATTCCAAAAGGTGAACACAAGTGTATGTGTGTGTGTGTGTGCTTGTATGTGTGAATGTTGACAGTTAAGTTTAAAATCAAGTCTTTTCTTTTTTTTTTTCTTTATTCATATATACAGATCTCCAGGTGCAAGTGAGCAGATTAACAATCAATCCTTCTTGGGCAGAGCTGAAGTGTCACAGCAGCTGTCATCTATCTGATGGTTCCTCCTACATCTGGAAGAAGAATGGACAGGACATATCGGGACAAACATCTAATTCTTATTCAGGCAACTTTGATTCTACAGACAGCTATTCCTGTGCTGTGAAAGGACATGAGAAGTTCCCCTCTCTTTCACTGTGTGAGTTTACTTCACAGTCTTTTACACCATCTAGTGGAGTGTTTTAGCTAATGTATCATAACTGAATGTGTCATAAATTTGGGTGATATCACTTCCCTCTCTGTACTGGTCCCATTAAGCTCTTGGGATACTGATGCAAGTATCCCAACATCAATACAACCTTTAAAGCACCACTGACATGCATATTGTATAATGTTTGACAGCTATAGGCTACAAAGATAAAAACACATACAGGAACAGTCATGCACACATAATGCTTAATGTTGGAGACATCAAGCCTCAAGCTTTTTCAGCATTAGCGTGTTCTGTTGCACCTGTCACCACATCAAACAGTGTTGTCACAGTGTACTGACACACCCTGGAGTGCACTTCAGCATTATAGTTTAAACCACTAGAGGGCAGTAAAGACAAGGTTTCAGCTGGTGTTAAGTTGTTCTTTAAAGGAAAAAATGCACTGTGAAATGTATGTAGTTTATTTCTATAGTTTATTCAAGTGCATTCTTAACTGAAAGGAGTAATGCTAAATACTACATTTCCCAGAGAGCTATGAGATCACTTGAAACCCTACAGTATACATGGCTCCACATCTAATGATTATACATTTCCTTTATCAAACTGTATCTAGATTAATCATCAGTTTTTTTTTAAAGTATTGATCCACACATGAACTTAAATGAAAAACTTCAACATTGCATTATTAATTACATTTTGTGGTACTCAAGTGTAAAACACTCTTTATGTTTGTCCTTGTGTTGGTGCCATAAGCTTCATAAATAAGTCTCATGTCCTTCTCTGAGGTGGAAAGAAGGAGGCCCATGCAGTATCTCAGCAGGTTTACATACAGAGAGACCTTCATGACAGATTAAAGTCTGTTCTCTGATGTTGTTATGAGTCTGGTTGTGGATTCTGTTGTGTTCTGTGTTACAGCGGGTCACTGGGGAGTGATGTACTCTTCTACTCAGATCTGTGCCCTCAAAGGATCATCAGCGAAGATAAACTGCACCTACATATACCCATCCAGAATAAATGACCATGATATTGAAATTAAGGAAACATTCTGGTTTACTAAAGGGCCTGATAATGACCCTGTGAATCTGAGTACAGATTCAGAGTATTCAGGTCGTGTTCAGTATCACTGTGATAAGAACGACTGCACTCTGAGAATCACAGACCTGAGAGAGAGCGACTCAGCTGAGTACAAGTTCAGGTTCATAACAAACCAACCAGGAGGGAAATATACTGGTTCACCTGGAGTCACTTTGACTGTCACAGGTAACATTTTCATTTGAAATGGAACAAAACATTAGTTCAGGCAGAGCACAGAGCTTTACCAGCTGCTTGGCTACCAGCTGACTAATAATGGTCATCATATTGATAGAAGTGGACAGTGCTTCCATTATAACCCAACACTTCTTACTATTACTTTGTTTACATGCTAATGCTGACACCATCTGCTGCCCCAGTCTCCTCATTATATGCTATGCTTTTGGTATTCTTTATTTCTCTCAAATCTAATGTTCATCTATGTGATTATTAAGGTTATTCAGTAGAATCTTCATTACTGCTTGGATTCTCTGAGAGCTCCCTCAAAGAGCAGGTTCCTTTCCATCAAATCTAACTTTATAACCATTTGTTATAAATGGTTGATTTCTTGACGTTGTGATCAGTTAGTTTCAGATGTTTCAGATCATTGAGGAAATGTTACTGTGCACATGTGAATATTTGCTTGTATGTGCTGTATGTTGACAGTTAATTCTGAAATGATATTTGTGTATTTTATTCACAGATCCAGACTTCCAAGTGCATGTTAGAAAATCTTCACCCAACCAGCATCCCAACTGGACAGAGCTGACATGTCACAGTAATTGTCAGCTGCCTGTTGATCCTTCCTATATCTGGTACAAGAATGGCCAGCTAATGAAGGGAAAAAAAATATATTTTCATCCACATCCAATTAATCCTGAGGACGAGTATTCTTGTGCTCTATCAGGATATAAGTCTTTCCCCTCTCCTTCAGTGTGTGAGTTTTCTCTACAATGTTTCACTAACACATCAAGTAAAAACTTTAACCCACATAGTCTACAACAAGTCAGACCCAGTTTTACCTCTTACACCTTTTCATTTATACTTTGTACTTTTATCAACACAACTATTTTACTCAGACCAAAATATGATGTCAATTGTTTGTTTGTTTTTTTTTTTTGTTTTTTTTTAAATAACCTGCTGGCTTGTGCGAAGGTGTGTAAGTGTATTCAAGTGCAGGGACACCATACCGAGCAACGTAATGTCTTCAGAATGTTTGTAGAGACAGCAAGATTTATAGAAGAAAACAAAAAAGATGTGTGACAGTGAGGCAGATAGAGTTATCTGAAACTACAGGGCCAATAACACTCAGTGTTATGAAACCCAGCACCCACACACACACACACACAATCCGAGAGAGGAAAAACAAATACAGAAAAAGACAACTGATTAATGATTAATAATTAGCAATCTGCCCCCACCAGCAGGAGTCTAAATCTGCTTACATGAAAGACAGTGAGTAACTGAGACAGTACACTGGTCAGTGGTAATAATCAAACATTAAAGAGAAAATTGAAAATGTATTCTCTTATACGTTCTTTTATTTATTCCTGCCTCCATTATTGTCGTTAGAGTATAAATTATCAGCAAATGAAACAGACTTTGTTTTATGATAATATTCACATCTTAAAGTTAATATGTGTTCATATCATATCATCTTACAGATCCTCTAAAGCTTCCCTCTGTGTCAGTGAGTCCCTCTGGTGAGATAGTGGAGGGCAGTTCAGTGAATCTGACCTGTAGCAGTGATGCTAACCCAGCAGCTAATTATACCTGGTACAAGAAGAATGCAAATCCAGACCTTCAACCTCTCAGTAAGGAACCACAGCTCGTCTTCAGCTCCATCCAGTCCTCTGACTCTGGAGAGTATTACTTTACAGCTGAGAACCAGCTGGGGAAGAGGACATCTGAATACATCTTTATTGATGTGAAATGTGAGTGAAACATTTCATTTGAAAAGTAAAAAAACTGCTTATATTGGTAAACATCTTTGCACTTTTTTAACCAAAAAGCATTTTGCAGATCATGCATGTTTTCTTCTGCTGTAAAAGTAAAATTTAACAGTTCTGTTTCCTTCAGTTCAACATTTCATTTATTTATAAGGACAACACACATTAATCAACATCTCTGTGTTAGTCAGCTGGCTGATTTTCAACTCCAGTCCCATGGCAAGATGTTCTGAAACTAATGATATGATGCTTAAAAATTACAGACAGACAATAACAACAAAATAAGCACTCACAAGACAGTTCACACGCCGTGCAGAGCAACAGGAGACAGCAAAACATTAATACAATATCCACTATTCATCCATTCACCAGACCACCTTCAAGTTTCCAGATGCTGCCACATGCATGATGCTGTTTTTAAATCATGTGCCACTGTAGTAATTATCACCCTAAAATAATCTGTGTTAATATATCTTTTATAGATGCTCCAAAGTCCTCTTCTGTGTCAGTGAGTCCCTCTGGTGAGATAGTGGAGGGCAGTTCAGTGACTCTGACCTGTAGCAGTGATGCTAACCCAGCAGCTAAACACACCTGGTACAAGAAGAATGTAAATCCAGACCCTCAACCTCTCAGTAAAGAACCACAGCTTGTCTTCAGCTCCATCCAGTCCTCTGACTCTGGAGAGTATTACTGTACAGCTGAGAACCAGCTGGGGAGGAGGACATCTGAGTACATCTTTATTGATGTGAAATGTGAGTGAAACAGCTTATTTAAAAAGTAAAAAAACTGCTTACACTGTAAACATCACACACACACATACAAACACGCCCATACACACACCTGTATACTACACTTATTGATAAGCCATATCTACTTTCTGTCGGCCTCAATTTTTAGGGAAATCAGTAATTACAATTAGTATCATCGTGGTGATTCTGGTGGTCCTGATGCTGATTCCTCTGCTTCTCTTGAGTCTGTGGATGTGGTAAAACAATAAAGAAAACATCCTTCTTTACTTTTCTTATAAAAACATTTTCAAAGTCATAAATTTCATTTTGTTAAAGTTCTTGTTCTTGTTGGATTCAATCCAGGAAAAAGAAAACTTGGAGCTCCACCACTGATCAAAATGAACTTGTAGAGACTAGAGAGGTGAGAGAGAAACCTTATTGACAGAACTTACCCTAAAATACAATTATGATGATTTTGGCTTATAAATGCAGTAGAACACATTATTTTATCAACATGAAATCATAAAGTGAATTTAAACTTGCTGAGTAGAAACCAGTAATGTTTTAGGCCTTAAAGGTCAACACAGAATTGAATCTGAAGCATTATTATTAAAAATATTTAAAAGATTCTAACAGTATGCAAACTGCATGATTGAGGTTCATTGAGTCTTATATTGTCATCTCTCCCCATCAGTTGGACTCTTCTCCAGTGTATGAGAACGTCTCAGACTTGCAGGTCGTCGCTGCAGCAGACAGAAGTCACAGAGGAGCAGGAAGACGTGGAGTAAAGTCCAGTCAGGTTGGAGCCTCATGAAAGGAAAAAAACAGGCCGACAGGGAGAGAGACCCTACTGATAAAACTTACCCTAAAATACCGTTATAATGATTTGGCTTATAGATGCACTAGAACACATTGTATTATTAACATGAAATCATAAAATGAATTTAAATGTAAAGAACAACTGAGTCGAAACCAGTAATGTTTTAGGCCTTAAAGGTCGACACAGAATTTAGTCTGAAGCAATAATATTAATTATATCATCATTTTTGGAAAATGTATTAATAATTCAACAATTATTAATTATTGATTGTTGTGCATAAATATCGCAAAAAAGGCTGATATCAGGGGAGCATCACAAAGGGCATCAATCTGTTGGGACTAAGGAATGAGGCCGAATAGTCTGAAGCATTATTATTAAAATATTTTAATAATTCTAACAGTATGCAAATTTCATGAATGACACTCATTGAGTCTTATATTATCATCTCTCCCCATCAGTTGGACTCTTCTCCAGTGTATGAGAACGTCTCAGAATTGCAGGTCGTCGCTGCAGCAGACAGAAGACACAGAGGAGCAGGAGGACGTGGAGTAAAGTCCAGTCAGGTTTATTGACAAAACTTACCCTATAATACAATTATGATGATTTGGCTTATAGATGCACTAGAACACATTTTATTATCAACATGAAATCATAAAGTGAATTTAAATGTAAAGAACAACTTGCTGAGTAGAAACCAGTAATGTTTTAGGCCTTAAAGTTCAACAGAGAACTTAGTCTGAAGCATTTTTATTATCATCATTATTATTATTATTATTGTTATTATTATCATTATTATTATTATTTATTATTATTATTACAAATATTTTAAAAATGTCTAACTCTATGTTAATTGTATGAATGAGGCTCATTAAGTCTTTTATTGTCATCTCTCCCCATCAGCTGGACTCTTCTGTGTATGAGAACGTCTCAGACTTGCAGGTCGTCGCTGCAGCACAGACAGAAGACACAGAGATCTACAAAAACCTGGAGCAAAGTCCAGTCAGGTTGGAGCCTCCTGAAAGGAGAAAAACAGGCCGACATTAGATTCATTGTTACAGTTACAAGAAGTAACTTTCGTGTGATTTTGTTGTGATGCAGTTGAACCAGAGGCTGGACTCACCTGATGGAAGCAGAAAGTAGTACAACAGTGAAATATGACAGTGGAGAGAGAGGCTGTAGAGGATGATGTGGACGTTTTCATGTTCAGTTTTCAGCAGCAGCAGCAGGTAGAAGTGAGCAGCACAGACAGTCAGTAACAGCATGTAGCAGAAGCTTTGAGAAGAATGTGCTGATGGCAGCTTGAACTGAATCATGTCGATGTGTCAAACATGATTGATTGTTTAGATCAGTTGAATGTCAGGTGGAGTGTGTGACTCAGTTGATTTATAATTTACTGAGTGTTCTGTCTGAACTAATGCAAGCTTATTTTATTCTCTGCAGAGTTAGTTATATTACAGATATTTAGGATTAGAGCTGTTATGTGAAATGTTATTTTAAATGCAAAAACACTGTAGACTGGAGAGAGAGACTGTAGAGGATAATGTGGATGTTTTCAGTAGCAGCAGGTGTGTGTGACTCATAACTGTGTTTATGTATATTGAGTGTTCTGTCTGAGGTAATACAGGCTATATTATTGTACTTTACTCCTTTGTCCTTTTTTATATTACAGATATTTAGGATTAGAGCTGTTATGCAAAATGTTACTTTAATTGTATACATAATAAATCACTTTTGAAGAATCCTGATTGGCTTCCTGGTTTGCACCTGTCCTGGCTCACAAAGCTCATTAAGTCTGTTCAGAACAAAGACATCAAACTGGAAGCATCACATTCACACCATGTGCAGTATACTGTATATTTTCACATCAAATTCAAACATAATCTCGGTTCTATGAAACTTTGCTGAGTGTCACATTATCCAGGTATCACTGTGGCTGAATAAACAGCCAGTTTCCACAAAAAGTGTAATTGGAAACTTAATTTCAGTTCACTTTCACTGCTGCAGAGGGCGAAAGTGTGCAGAAAGGTTCAGCTTTAATGAGAAATGTCATCTTGCATGAATCTTGCAGGAGGACTGTATTTTTTGAAGAGTACTAGTAAATTTAAATGTGTCTTAATAATCAGTGATGAATGATAAATTGTTTTCAAAATGAAGGTATGTCATTTTATATATATTTTTATATTATTATTATTATTATTATTATTATTATTATTATTATTACAAAAATTTAAAATATGTCTAACTCTATGTAAATTGTATGAATGAGGCTCATTAAGTCTTTAATTGTCATCTCTCCCCATCAGTTGGACTCTTCTGTGTATGAGAACGTCTCAGACTTGAAGGTCGTCGCTGCAGCACAGACAGAAGACACAGAAATCTACAAAAACCTGGAATAAAGTCCAGTCAGGTTGGAGCCTCCTGAAAGGAGAAAAACAGGCTGACATTAGATTCATTGTTACAGTGACTCAATTGATTTATAATTTACTGAGTGTGTGTATAAATAATGTATAATAATGTGTGTGTATATAAATGTATAAATAATGTAATCAATCACTTTTGAGGAATCCTGATTATTTTCTTGTGCAGTATACTGTATATTTACACACATCAAACATGATCTCAGTTCTATTACACTTTGCTGAATGTCACATTATCCAGATATTGCAGTGGCTGATTCACAATAAACAGCTTTCACAACAGCTTTCACAACAACTCTGTAGTTGAAAACATGATTTCAGTTCCCTCTCACTGCTGCAGAGGGCGACAGCGTGCAGAAAGTTTCAGCTTTAAATAAATTGTTTTTATGTTTATTTTTCATTTTATGAATTTATTTTCCAGCTTTGAAGAAGCTTTAAATAAAATTTAAATCTGTTCTTTTGCTCTGACTTATTTCTCACTTTCCCTCTATTTTGGATGAAACTTGTCACATTTTAATAGTTTATTATGATTTGGGATGTTGCTAAAATGAAGATGCACAGACACAGTTTGTATTGAAGAAGACCTTAATTGTCATGTGAGATGTTAATCACCTTTTGGGTCTATTTAATGTCTTTGGGGTCACTCAGGGAAGCAGAATGTGTGGCAGTTTACTGAGTATGAAGCCTTTTCAGTATAACAGTCCATATCTGTTAGTGACAAATGAAACTTAGTAAAAGTTCAGTCAGGAAGACTATCTTTTGCATGCTCAGGTCTGTCGTATTATTTCTCAAACAATCAGTCATTCCCATCCCTCACGCACGCTCACTTATAATTTCCTTGCCGTCATTCTCCTGGGCATTCATTAAGACGTCAGCTGTTCACATCAGCTGGTCACATCTAACCAATAGCATGTTGACACACCTTCATTGTCAGCCTATCATACTGCGGCTGTCTTTTTAAATATGTTTTCTCCTTCTCTGCCTTAGTGCTTCTATGGTGCCATTTTGCGCTCCCCACCACTTCCCCATCACTGCTCAGTTTTTGCAGATTCATCATTGCATCACTTCATCAACCTCATCAGCCTTATCAGTCTCAACAGAAGTCATCAGCCACCACCGCCAGTCTCTAGACTCCACTGGGGGATTTATCTTGCTGCTGCTGAGTTTAATGTCAAGAGTAAACCGATTAAGAGCAACGACTAAAAGTACATTTAAATGTGTCTCAACAATCAGTGATGGATGGTTACATTTTCATCCACACCCAATTAATCCTGAGGACCAGTATTCTTATGCTGTATCAGGATATGAGTCTTCCCCCTCTCCTTCAGTGTGTGAGTTTTCTCTGCAATGTTCCACTAACACATCAAGTGAAAACTTTGACCCACATAGTCTACAACAAGTCAGACCCAGTTTTACCTCTTACACCTTTCCATTTATACTTTGTACTTTTATTAACATAACTATTTTACTCAGACCAAAATGTGATGTCAATTGTTTGTTTGTTTTTTTTTTTTTGTTTTTTTAAAAAAAAAACCTGTTAGCTTGTGCTAAGGTGTGTACGCATAGTCAAGTGCAGTGACAACATGACAAGCAATGAAATGTCTTCAGAATGTTTGTAGAGACAGCAAGATTTATAGAAGAAAACAAAAAAGATGTGTGACAGTGAGGCAGATAGAGTTATCTGAAACTACAGGGCCAATAACACTTAGTGTTATGAAACCCAGCAAGCAGACACACACACACACACACACACACACACACACACACACACACACACACACACACACACACATCCAAGAGAGGAAAAACAAATATATAGTGAAACAGCTTATTTAAAAAGCAAAAAACTGCTTACACTGGTAAACATCTTTGCACTTTGTTAACGGAAAAGCATTTTGCAGATCATGTGTATTTTCCTCACTTTCCATCTGCTGTAAAAGTAAAATTTAACAGTTCTGTTTCCTTCAGTTCAAACTTTTAGACATTTCACTCATTTATAAGAGATTAAGTTCACCTGAATAACAAAAAAAAAAAAAAATTCTCATTTACCTCCTGTGGTGTCTAGCCCTGCAGACAGTTTTGGATTAACTTTGCTGTCACATTGTGAGATTTGTATGTTAATCTCAGTACACATTCAATCCAAAAGAAACAAGAAATTTTTTTTTAGATCTTTGCTACAATAAATATTGTGCTCATCATGTGACTTCTTACATCCCATACTGATGCAGTACATCTCTTTGAACTCATGGTGGTGTATTCAGTGTCTTAACATGCACTAGAAGTGTGAGGAGATGCATCAAACCAAATGTCACACATCTGTCACATGTCATGTTTTTTCTTATGACACTGAACTGTGCCCACACTTAATAAGAGTAAGTAAAAATTAACTGCACTGACACTGAACTGTGCTGCATTTTACGTCTTGCACTTGACTTCAATGAGGAAAGAGACAAATCTCTATATACTATTGTTACACTTTCTTTAACGCTCAGAGCATGACACACTCACACTCGATACAGACACACGAGCTGCTGTAGAGGAGTGAGACCTGAAGAGTGGGGTGAATACTTCTTAATCTGTATCACATCAACCTGTAGGAGTTGTTGTGATGACTCTATGCATGATTAAACCCAGACAGACATGGCAGGATGTGTTTCAGAATAAGTAGATGTTCTTTGTTTTTCTTTCACACAGGAACAAACTGTTTTCATGCACAAACATGATTTCTATGACTGTCACTAAGCATTTTAACCTTTCACAAGTTCATACAAACATTTATACATATTCATACAGTAATTTAGTGCCAAAACTTAAAAAGAGGAAGTAAAAACTAAAAATGTCTCATTATTTCTCTCCTATCTTTATAATACTAATATGCCAGAACACTGGTCTGTTATTCTCTCTGACAAAGATTATATTAAGTTTTTAGAAAACAGTAAAACTTGGTTTTAACTTATGTGTTTACTGTCATTTGGCTCCTCATGCATATTCATAATACTAAGAAAGAGGAAGTCAATCAAGTGTTTAAACATCCTGATATCGGACTTCTGCTCACAGATCACAGAGGACGAGCATCTTAACAGACAACGTCCTTCTCTGTTGTAAGTAGAATAGTTTACTGATATGATTATTACATGTTGTTTACATTATTTGATGTATTTTATTGTCTCTGAAGCCTCACAGAGAGATGAGAGGAGCAGCTATGAGTTTAACAGCAGCAGCGAGTGGATTTGTTGTCTTCCTTCTCTCTGTGTCAGGTACTGTATATCTACATTTACATTGTAGGACGTTTAGCACACTTATTCAGAGCAGCATGAAGTCATTTTAAGAAAGTAAATATAAAATATCCCAGATCAGCACTTTTCTAGGTTTGATGTATGTGTGATGCAGTATGATGAATAACTTTTAAACTCTACAACACCAAACATTCACTTCTGTTTATTTCTGTGTAAACTATAGCTGTTGAATGAAGGCAAAATAGTAAAAATAACATCAATATTTACTGCTGAACACTTTAATGAAATGATATTAAGATGTTCAGCTGTGTCTGCATCATGGGTGGTGGGGGTGGGGGTGACTAGCTAATAAGGTTTGTCCACCCTCCCTCCATGGATTGTAAGAATCATATATTTTGATACATGCATATGCATATATACATAGTTCTATGATGGTACAGCAATGCACTGAGAATTTCATCTCATCATGATGTTTTAAATCTGTTTGGTAATTTCTGCACTCTGTACTGTAGAGCTGGACAACTGTTTTAGCTGTTACAGTTATAACAGTTGTCCCTCCCTGTGAAAACTTATTGTCACCTATTTTATTTTAGCTGCTTTCAATAGTGTCCCTCATTTCATGTTCTGCATTTCTTTGTGGTTTTCACACTTAACTCAGCAGCAACTTGACCAAAGAACTAACAGAGAGGAAACTAACCAAGACAAGCACAAACTCTCTAATGCTTCATTTTCTTCTTCTCATCCTGTTCAGTAAAACTGCATTAATGTTCACAGGTTCAATACATTCTTGTTCCTTCACTGAACCTTCAGACTGTACGATGTTCTGTCTCAGTGCACAGAGAGATTAACTGTGAACAGCATCTAAAACTGTTTCTTTGTACTATAAATTCAAAGTATGTATAAATAGAGTTGGACTTTTAGACTCTGTTGTTTAATAACACATAAGAGACACATTTCAGGTGTTCAGCTTTAGCTTTTTTAAAACTACAACAAACAAGCAGAACAACAGTAAAAACTTTCAGAATGAATGGACTAAAGCTGAAACACTCAGCAGTAACAAATGATAAAATATGATAAACAACTGATAAAATACTGTATTCCAGTTCAGTGCTAGTTAGATTGATGCACTATGAGGAGCTTTGAATGACAATGACTGCAGATAAAATCATATTGGTGCCATGATCCACTTTGTCTTATTCACTGATTCTTAACTTGTTATGAATCTGATTGTGGTTTCTGATGTGCTCTGTGTTACAGTGGTACAGGGTCAGAATGGCTGGAGCGTGAATTATACTTCTACTCACATCTGTGCCATAAATGGATCAACAGTGAAGATAAACTGCACCTACATATACCCATCCCGAATAAAGGATCATGATACTGAAAGTAAGGAAACGTTCTGGTTTACTAAAGGGCCTGATAATGACCCTGTGGATCTGAGAACAGACCCGCAGTATTCAGGTCGTGTTCAGTATCACTGTGATAAGAACAACTGCACTCTGACAATCACAGACCTGAGAGAGAGCGACTCAGCTGATTACAAGTTCAGGTTCATAACAAACCAACCAAGAGGGAACTTTACTGGTCTACCTGGAGTCACTTTGACTGTCACAGGTAACATTTTCATCTGAAGATTCAATCATTTAATTCCAAAAGGTGAACACAAGTGTATATGTGTGTGTGTGTGTGTGTTCTTGTATTTGTGAATGTTGACAGTTAAGTTTAAAATCAAGTCTTTTCTCTTTTTTTTTTTTCTTTATTCGTATATACAGATCTCCAGGTGCATGTGAACAGATCAACATTCAATCTTTCCTGGGCAGAGCTGAAGTGTCACAGCAGCTGTCATCTACCTGATGGTTCTTCCTACATCTGGTACGAGAATGGACAGGAAATTTGGGGACAAACATCTAATTCTTATTCAGGCAGCTTTGATTCTACAGACAGCTATTCCTGTACTGTGAAAGAAAATGAGAAGTTCTCCTCTCCTTCACTATGTGAGTTTACTTCACAGTCTTTTACACCATCTAGTGGAGTCTTTTAGCTAATGTATCATAACTGAATGTGTCTTAAATATGGGTGATATCACTTCCCTCTCTGTACTGGTCCCATTAAGCTCTTGAGATACTGCTGTAGGTATCCCAACAACAATACAACCTTTAAAGCACCACTGACATGCATATTGTATAATGTCTGACAGCTATAGGCTACATAGATAAAAACACATACAGGAACAGTCATGCACACATAATGCTTAATGTTGGAGACATCAAGCCTCAAGCTTTTTCAGCATTAGCGTGTTCTGTTGCACCCGTCACCACATCAAACAGTGTTGTCACAGTGTACTGACACACCCTGGAGTGCACTTCTGCATCAGAGGTTAAACCACTGGAGGGCAGTAGAGACAAAGTTTCAGCTGGTGTTAAGTTGCTCTTTTAAAGGAAAAAATGCACTGTGAAATGTATGTAGCTTAGTTCTATAGTTTATTCAAGTGCATTCTTAACTGAAAGGAGTAATGCTAAATACTACATTTCCCAGAAAGCTATGAGATCACTTGAAACCCTACAGTATACATGGCTCCACATCTAATGATTATACATTTCCTTTATCAAACTGTATCTAGATTAATCATCAGTTTTTTGAATGTATTGATCCACACCTGAACTTAAATTAAAAACTTCAACATTGCATTATTAATTGCATTTTCTGGTACTTGAGTATAAAACACTCTTTATGTTTGTTCTTGTGTTGGTGCCATAAGCTTCATAAATAAGTCTCATGTCCTTCTCTGAGGTGGTAAGAAGGAGGCCCATGCAGTATCTCAGCAGGTTTACATACTGAAGGACCTTCATGACAGATTAAAGTCTGTTCTCTGATGTTGTTATGAGTCTGGTTATGGATTCTGTTGTGTTCTGTGTTACAGCGGGTCACTGGGGAGTGACGTACTCTTCTACTCAGATCTGTGCCTTCAAAGGATCAGCAGTGAAGATAAACTGCACCTACAGATACCCATCCAGAATAGATAACCTTGATATTACAGTTGACAAAACTTTATGGTTCACTAAAATTAATGGTGATCAATATGTGGATCTGAAAGAAGCCTCAGAGTACTCAGGTCATGTTCAGTATCACTGTGATAAGAACGACTGCACTCTGACAATCACAGACCTGAGAGAGAGCGACTCAGCTGAGTACAAGTTCAGGTTCATAACAAATCAACCAAGATGGAACCATACTGGTTCACCTGGAGTCACTTTGACTGTCACAGGTAAAATTTTCATTTGAAATGGAGCAAAACATTATTTCAGGCAGAGCACAGAGCTTTACCAGCTGCTTGGCTACTAGCTGACTAATAATGGTCATCATATTGATAGAAGTGGACAGTGCTTCCATTATAACCTGACACTTCTTACTATTACTTTGTTTACATGCTAATGCTGACACCATCTGCTGCCCCAGTCTCCTCATTATATGCTATGCTTTTGGTATTCTTTATTTCTCTCAAATCTAATGTTCATCTATGTGATTATTAAGGTTATTCAGTAGAATCTTCATTACTGCTTGGATTCACTGAGAGCTCCCTCAAAGAGCAGGTTCTTTTCCACCAAATCTAACTTTATAACTATTTGCTATAAATGGTTGATTTCTTGCCATTGTGATCAGTTAGTTTCAGATGTTTCAGATCATTTAGGAAATGTTACTGTGCACATGTGAATATTTGCTTGTATGTGCTGTATGTTTACAATTAATTCTAAAATGATATTTGTGTCTTTTGTTCACAGATCCAGACTTCCAAGTGCATGTTAGAAAATCTTCCTCCAACCAGCATCCCAACTGGACAGAGCTGACATGTCACAGTAATTGTCAGCTGCCTGTTGATCCTTCCTACATCTGGTACAAGAATGGCCAGCAAACGAAGGGAAAAAAAAAATATTTTCATCCGGACCCAATTAATCCTGAGGACAACTATTCTTGTGCTCTATCAGGATATGAGTCTTTCCCCTCTCCTCCAGTGTGTGAGTTTTCTCTGCAATGTTCCACTAACACATCAAGTGAAAACTTTGACCCACATAGTCTACAACAAGTCAGACCCAGTTTTACCTCTTACACCTTTCCATTTATACTTTGTACTTTTATTAACATAACTATTTTACTCAGACCAAAATGTGATGTCAATTGTTTGTTTGTTTTTTTTTTTTTGTTTTTTTTTTAATAACCTGCTGGCTTGTGCGAAGGTGTGTAAGTGTAGTCAAGTGCAGGGACACCATACCGAGCAACGAAATGTCTTCAGAATGTTTGTAGAGACAGCAAGATTTATAGAAGAAAACAAAAAAGATGTGTGACAGTGAGGCAGATAGAGTTATCTGAAACTACAGGGCCAGTAACACTCAGTGTTATGAAACCCAGCAAGCAGACACACACACAATCCGAGAGAGGAAAAACAAATACAGAAAAGGGCAACTGATGATTAATAATTAGCAATCTGCCCCCACCAGCAGGAATCTAAATCTGCTTGCATGTAAGGCAGTGAGTAACTGAGACAGTACACTGGTCAGTGGTAATAATCAAACATTAAAGAGAAAATTGAAAATGTATTCTCTTATACTTTCTTTTATTTATTCCTGCCTCCATTATTGTCGTTAGAGTATAAATTATCAGCAAATGAAACAGACTTTGTTTTAAGATAATATTCACAACTTAAAGTTAATATGTGTTTATATCATATCATCTTACAGATCCTCTAAACCTTCCCTCTGTGTCAGTGAGTCCCTCTGGTGAGATAGTGGAGGGCAGTTCAGTGAATCTGACCTGTAGCAGTGATGCTAACCCAGCAGCTAACTATACCTGGTACAAGGAGAACCAAACACTGCTTCAAGGACCAGAAGGAATTTATCATTTTACCTCCATCAGCTCTGAAGACAGAGGGATCTACTACTGCAAGTCTGAGAATCAATATGGAGAGAACTCTACATCTCTATTCATTAACGTCCAGTGTAAGTAGAAAACAAATCGAATCGCTGACATACAAAGTGGTGCTTAACTAATGTTATGATTTATCTGCCATCGGAGTTTAGGCTGGTAGAAATATCATGTTCTAAAGTAGAAAGGCTGAAGGCAGATTCTAGCATGGCCGCTTTTTCTTTGGTCCCCTTCTGCTGGTTTTGTATGCATATAAATGTACCCAAAGAAAAATACTGATTTGTTTGGTCTCTATACATATTCCAGATGCTGCCACATGCATGATGCTGTTTTTAAATCATGCGCCACTGTAGTAATTATCACCCTAAAATAATCTGTGTTAATACGTCTTTTATAGATGCTCCAAAGACGTCTTCTGTGTCAGTGAGTCCCTCTGGTGAGATAGTGGAGGGCAGTTCAGTGACTCTGACCTGTAGCAGTGATGCTAACCCAGCAGCTAAACACACCTGGTACAAGAAGAATGTAAATCCAGACCTTCAACCTCTCAGTAAGGAACCACAGCTCGTCTTCAGCTCCATCCAGTCCTCTAACTCTGGAGAGTATTACTTTACAGCTGAGAACCAGCTGGGGAAGAGGACATCTGAATACATCTTTATTGATGTGAAATGTGAGTGAAACAGCTTATTTAAAAAGCAAAAAACTGCTTACAAATGGTAAATGGACTGTACTTTTACAGCGCCTTTCTAGTCTTCCGACCACTCAAAGCGCTTTTTACACTACGAATCACATTCACCCGTTCACACACATTCGTACACTGATGGCACAGCCATCAGGAGCAATTTGGGGTTAAGTGTCTTGCCCAAGGACACATCGGCATGTGGACTGGAGGAGCCGGCAATTGAATCGCCGATCTTCCGATTAGTGGACGACCCGCTCTACCTCCTGAGCCACAGCCACCCCAAAGCTGCAAAGATATTTACACTGGTAAATATCTTTGCACTTTGTTAACGGAAAAGCATTTTGCAGATCGTGTGTATTTTCCTCACTTTCCATCTGCTGTAAAAGTAAAATTTAACAGTTCTGTTTCCTTCAGTTCAAACTTTCAGACATTTCATTTATTTATAAGGACAACGCACATTAATCAACATTTCTGTGTTAGTCAGCTGGCTGATTTTCAACTCCAGTGCCATGGTGAGATGGTCTAGAACCAATGAAGTGATGCTTAAAACATTACAGACAGACAATAACAACAAAATAAGCACTCACAAGACATCTCACAAGCCGTGCAGAGCAACAGGAGACAGCAAAACATATATACAATATCCACGGTTCATCAGTTCACCACACCACCTTCCAGTTTACAGATGCTGCCACATGCATGATGCTGTTTTTAAATCATGTGCCACTGTAGTAATTATCACCCTAAAATAATCTGTGTTAATATATCTTTTATAGATGCTCCAAAGTCCTCTTCTGTGTCAGTGAGTCCATCTGGTGAGATAGTGGAGGGCAGTTCAGTGAATCTGACCTGTAGCAGTGATGCTAACCCAGCAGCTAAATACACCTGGTACAAGGAGAACCAAACACTGCTTCAAGGACCAGAAGGAATTTATCATTTTACCTCCATCAGCTCTGAAGACAGAGGGATCTACCACTGCAAGTCTGAGAATCAATATGGAGATAACTCTACGTCTCTATTCATTAATGTCCAGTGTAAGTACAAAACAAATCAAATCTCTGACATACAAAGTGGGGTTTAACGATATGTTATGAATTAACTGCCATCTGAGTTCAGGCTGGTAGAAATATCATATTCTAAAGTAGAAAGGCTGAAGGCAGATTCTAGCATGGCCGATTTTTCTTTGGTCCCCTCCTGCTGGTTTTGTATGCATATAAATGAACCCAAAGAAAAATACTGATTTGTTTGGTCTCTATACATATTGCCCCCCAGATGCTCCAAAGCTTCCGTCTGTGTCAGTGAGTCCCTCTGGTGAGATAGTGGAGGGCAGTTCAGTGAATCTGACCTGTAGCAGTGATGCTAACCCAGCAGCTAATTATACCTGGTACAAGGAGAATGAAGACTCACCAAATGCATCAGGACAGATCTTCACCATCACTGATGTCAGACCTGAACACAGTGGGAATTATTACTGTGAAGCCCAGAACAGAAGAGGACGTCATAACTCCACCTTATATCTGACTGTTGGATCAGGTAAGTTATGCTCATTGATGTTCACACACACACACACACACACACACACACACACACACACACAGACATGCACATACACATACTTGTATACTACACTTATTGATAAGCCATATCTCCTTTCTGTGGGTCTCAATTTTTAGGGAAATCAGTAATTATAATTAATATCATCGTGGTGATTCTGGTGGTCCTGATAATGATTCCTCTGCTTCTCTTAAGTCTGTGGATGAGGTAAAACAATAAAGAAAACATCCTTCTTTAAATTTCTTATAAAAGTCATGAATTTTATTATTATACAAATTTCTTATTCTTGTTGGATTCAATCCAGGAAGAAGAAAACTCTGAGCTCCACCACTGAACTGAATGAACCTGTAGAGACTATAGAGGTGAGAGAGAGAACTTATTGACAGAACTTACCCTAAAATACAGTTATGACGATTTGGCTTATAAATGCACTAGAACACATTTTATTATCAACATAAAATCATAAAGGGAATTTAAATGTAAATAAAAACTTGCTGAGTAGAAACCAGTAATGTTTTAGGTCTTAAATGTCAACACAGAATTTAGTCTGAAACATTATTATTAAAAATATTTTAATAATTCTAACAGTATGCAAATTGCATGAATGAGGCTCATTGAGTCGTATATTATCATCTCTCCCCATCAGTTGGACTCTTCTCCAGTGTATGAGAACGTCTCAGACTTGCAGGTCGTCGCTGCAGCAGACAGAAGTCACAGAGGAGCAGGAAGACGTGGAGTAAAGTCCAGTCAGGTTGGAGCATCATGAAAGGAAAAAAACAGGCCAACAGAGAGACTTTATTGACAAAACTTACCCTATAATACAATTATAATTATTTGGCTTATAAATGCACTAGAACACATTTTATTATCAACATGAAATCATAAAATGAATTTAAATGTAAAGAACAACTTGCTGAGTAGAAACCAGTAATGTTTTAGGCCTTAAAGTTCAACACAGAATTTAGTCTGAAGCATTTTTATTATCATCATTATTATTATTATTATTAGTATTAGTAGTATTACAAATATTTAAAAAATGTCTAACTCTATGTAAATTGTATGAATGAGGCTCATTAAGTCTTTTATTGTCATCTCTCTCCATCAGCTGGACTCTTCTGTGTATGAGAACGTCTCAGACTTGCAGGTCGTCGCTGCAGCACAGACAGAAGACACAGAGATCTACAAAAACCTGGAGTAAAGTCCAGTCAGGTTGGAGCCTCCTGAAATGAGAAAAACAGGCCGACATTAGATTCATTGTTACAGTTACAAGAAGTAACTCATCGAATTTTCGTGTGATTTTGTTGTGATGCAGTTGAACCAGAGGCTGGACTCACCTGATGGAAGCAGAAAGTAGTACAACAGTGAAATATGACAGTGGAGAGAGAGGCTGGAGAGGATGATGTGGACGTTTTCATGTTCAGTTTTCAGCAGCAGCAGCAGGTAGAAGTGAGCAGCACAGACAGTCAGTAACAGCATGTAGCAGAAGCTTTGAGAAGAATGTGCTGATGGCAGCTTGAACTGAATCATGTCGATGTGTCAAACATGATTGATTGTTTAGATTAGTTGAATGTCAGGTGGTGTATGTGACTCAACTGATTTATAATTTACTGAGTGTTCTGTCTGAACTAATGCAAGCTTATTTTTTTCTCTGTAGAGTTAGTTATATTACAGATATTTAGGATTAGAGATGTTATGCAAAATGTTACTTTAATTGTATATATAATAAATCACTTTTGAAGAATCCTGATTGGCTTCCTGGTTTGCAGCTGTCCTGGCTCACAAAGCTCATTAAGTCTGTCCAGAACAAAGACATCAAACTGGAAGCATCACATTCACACCATGTGCAGTAAACTGTATATTTTCACACATCAAATTCAAACATGAATGTCACATTATCCAGGTATCGCTGTGGCTGAATAAACAGCCAGTTTCCACAAAAACTGTAATTAGAAACTTAATTTCAGTTCCTTTTCACTGCTGCAGAGGGCGACAATGTGCAGAAAGTTTCAGCTTTAGTGAGAAATGTCGTCTTGCATGCATTTTACACAGAAGGAAGACTGTGGATTTTGTCTGCTGTCACTGACATTGAAAGCACATTATGAAGGGATCTTTATGGTTAATATGAACAGGATGACTGATTACAGCAAGAAAATGATGATTTGGGATGTTGTTAAAATGAAGATTCACAGACACAGTTTGTATTGAAGATCTTAGTTGTCATGTGAGCTGTTTATCTCCTTTTCGGTCCATTTCAACTCTTTGGGGTCACTCAGGGAAGCAGAATGTGTGGCAGTTTACTGAGTATGAAGCCTTTTCAGTATAACAGTCCATATTTGTTAGTGACAACTGTAGATCACTGACTGAATCATTTTCATATTTAGACACCTCGACTGTGAGCGTTTGTTCAACTACTGTACAACAAGGTCACCAATGTGAACAATCAACACTTCTGAAACTGAAGCTCTAACTGTAATGTTTAATGAATTTAATGTCAAGAGTAAACAGATTAAGATGCAACTCAATCATAAAAAGTGAAAAGTACTAAAAGTACATTTGAATGTGTGTAAACAATCAGTGATGGATGGTAAAATGTTGTTTCAGGGTTGTGATTCAGTATCTCTGATGTTTCACTGTCCTCTAGTGGTGAAGCTTCAGTGTTGCAGATTCAGGCTTCATCACTGATGATGTGCTCTGTGTTACAGTCAGAATGATGGTGAATGAGTGAGTTTCCAACTGCAGATGTAAAACATTTTGTCATCTGATTTACACATAGATTTCTGTATCATGTTTTGTTGTACTTTGCATTTATACTTTTTTTTCATAATACTCACGACAAACATTGTGCTCAGCATGTGACTTCTTACATCCCATACTGATGCAGTACATCTCTTTGAACTCATGGTGGTGTATTCAGTGTCTTAACATGCACTAGAAGTGTGAAGAGATGCATCAAACCAAATGTCACACATCCGTCACGTGTCATGTTTTTTCTTTGGACACTGAACTGTGCCCACACTTAAACAGAGTAAGATAATAAAAATATCTCATTATTACTCTTCTGTCTTTAAATTTCTAACAGGTCAAAACACTGGTCTGTTATTCTCAGATTATATTATATTATTATATTAATAACAGATTATATTAAGTCTTTTGTAAAACAGTAACTATTTTTTTAACTTATGTGTTTACTGGCATTTGGCTCCTCATGCATATTCATGAAATAACAAACAGGAAGGAAGTCAAGTCATTTAACATCCTGATATCTGACTTCTGCTCACAGATCACAGAGGACGAGCATCTTAACAGACAACGTCCTCCTCTGTTTTAAGTAGAATAGTTTACTGATATGATTATTACATGTTCTTTCCATTATTTGATGTATTTTATTGTCTCTGAAGCCTCACAGAGAGATGAGAGGAGCAGCTATGAGTTTAACAGCAGCAGCGAGTGGATTTGTTGTCTTCCTTCTCTCTGTGTCAGGTACTGTATATCTACATTTACATTGTAGGACATTTAGCTCACTTATTCAGAGCAGCATGAAGTCATTTTAAGAAAGTAAATATAAAATATCCCAGATCAGCACTTTTCTAGGTTTGATGTATGTGTGATGCAGTATGATGAATAACTTTTAAACTCTACAACACCAAACATTCACTTCTGTTTATTTCTGTGTAAACTATAGCTGTTGAATGAAGACAAAATGGTAAAAAATAACAATCAATATTTAATGCTGAACATTTTAATAATATTATATTAAGATGTTCAGCTGTGTCTGTGTCATGGGTGGTGGGGGTGGGGGTGTCTAGCTAATAAGGTTTGTCCACCCTCCCTCCATGGATTGTAAGAATCATATATTTTTATACATGCATATTCATATATACATAGTTCTATGATGGTACAGCAATGCACTGAGAATTTCATCTTGTCATGATGTTTTAATTCTATTTGGTAATTTCAGCACTCTGTACTGTAGAGCTGGACAACTGTTTTAGCTGTTACAATTATAACAGTTGCCCCTTCCTGTGAAAACTTATTGTCACCTATTTTGTTTCAGCCACTTTCAGAAGTTTCCATCACGTCATGTCCTGCATGTCTCTGTGGTTTTCACACTTACCTCAGCAGCAACTTGACCAAAGAACTAACAGAGAGGAAACTAACCAAGACAAGCACAGACTCTCTAATGCTTCATTTTCTTCTTCTTTTCCTGTTCAGTAAAACTGCATTAATGTTCACAGGTTCAATACATTCTTGTTCCTTCACTGCACCTTCAGACTGTACAATGTTCTGTCTCAGTGCACAGAGAGATTAACTGTGAACAGCATCTAAAACTGTTTCTTTGTACTGTAAAGTACAAAGTATGTATAAATACCTTTGGACATTTAGACTTTTATATACATGTATTCACCAAGGCACAATTCAGAAATAACATAATGAAAGTCATAAAATAGAGAAATAAAGTGTATGAAAAGTAAATGAACATGGGGAAAAATAATGAAACAGAACAAGTCTGAGTTTTAATGAAGTGAAAACAACATTGATGTACCACTGATCTGCTGCTCCACTCAAAAAAAGTTAGTTAAATGTCTTTTTACTCATTTCATGTTTGAATGACTTGTTTGATAACAAATAAGAAACACATTTCAGGTGTTCAGCTTTAACTTTTTTAAAATTATGACAAACAAGCAGAACGACAGTAAGAACTTGCAGAATGAATGGACTAAAGCTGAAACACTCAGCAGTAACAAATGATAAAATTTGACAAACAACTGATAAAATACTGTATTCCAGTTCAGTTCTAGTTAGATTGATGCACGATGAGGAGCTTTGAATGACAATGACTGCAGATAAAATCGTATTGGTGCCATGATCCACTTTGTCTTATTCACTGATTCTTAACTTGTTATGAATCTGATTGTGGTTTCTGATGTGCTCTGTGTTACAGTGGTACAGGGTCAGAATGACTGGAGAGTGACTTACACTTCTACTCACATCTGTGCCTTAAAAGGATCAACAGTGGACATAAACTGCACCTACATATACCCATCCAGAATAAATGACCATGATACTGAAATTAAGGAAACCATCTGGTTTACTAAAGGGCCTAATTATGACCCTGTGAATCTGAGAACAGACTCAGAGTATTCAGGTCGTGTTCAGTATCACTGTGATAAGAACGACTGCACTCTGAGAATCACAGACCTGAGAGAGAGCGACTCAGCTGAGTACAAGTTCAGGTTCATAACAAACCAACCAGGAGGGAGATTTACTGGTTTACCTGGAGTCACTTTGACTGTCACAGGTAACATTTTCATTTTAAATGGAGCAAAACATTAGTTCAGGCAGAGCACAGAGCTTTACCAGCTGCTTGGCTACCAGCTGACTAATAATGGTCATCATATTGATAGAAGTGGACAGTGCTTCCATTATAACCCGACACTTCTTACTATTACTTTGTTTACATGCTAATGCTGACACCATCTGCTGCCCCAATCTCCTCATTATATGCTATGCTTTTGCTATTCTTTATTTCTCTCAAATCTAATGTTCATCTATGTGATTATTAAGGTTATTCAGTAGAATCTTCATTACTGCTTGGATTCTCTGAGAGCTCCCTCAAAGAGCAGGTTCCTTTCCACCAAATCTAACTTTATAACTATTTGCTATAAATGGTCGATTTCTTGACATTGTGATCAGTTAGTTTCAGATGTTTCAGATCATTTAGGAAATGTTACTGTGCACCTGAATATTTTCTTGTATGTGCTGTATGTTGACAGTTAATTCTGAAATCACATTTCTGTTTATTGTTAACACATACAGACTTCCAAGTGAATGTTAGAAAATCTTCACCCAACCAGCATCCCACCTGGACAGAGCTGACATGTCACAGCAATTGTCAGCTGCCTGTTGATCCTTCCTACATCTGGTACAAGAATGGCCAGCAAATGGAGGGAAAAACAAAAAAAATTAATCCGCACCCAGTTAATCCTGAGGACCAGTATTCTTGTGCTCTATCAGGATATGAGTCTTTCCCCTCTCCTTCAGTGTGTGAGTTTTCTTTGCAATGTTCCACTAACACATCAAGTGAAAACTTTGACCCACATAGTCTACAACAAGTTTTACCTCTTACATGTTTTCATTTATACTTTGTATTTTTATCAACATAACTATTTTACTCAGACCAAAATGTGATGTCAATTGTTTTGGGTTTTTTATCTTTTTTTTTTTTTTTTTTAATAACTTACTGGCTTGTGCAAAGGTGTGTAAGTGTAGTCAAGTGCAGGGACACCATACCAAGCAACGTAATGTCTTCAGAATGTTTGTAGAGACAGCAAGATTTATAGAAGAAAACTCATAAGTTGTGTGACAGTGAGGCAGATAGAGTTATCTGAAACTACAGGGCCAATAACACTTAGTGTTATGACAACCCAGCAAGTAGAATCTAAACACACACACACACACACACACACACACACACACACACACACATACACACACAATCCGAGAGAGGAAAAACAAATACAGAAAAAGACATCTGATTAGTGATTACTAATTAGCAATCTGCCCCCACCAGCAGGAGTCTAAATCTGCTTGCATGAAAGACAGTGAGTAACTGAGACAGTACACTGGTCAGTGGTAATAATCAAACATTAAAGAGAAAATTGAAAATGTATTCTCTTATACGTTCTTTCATTTGTTCCTGCCTCCATTATTGTCTGTAGGGTATAAATTATCAGCAAATTAAACAGACTTCGTTTTATGATAATATTCACATCTTAAAGGTAATATGTGTTCATATCATATCATCTTACAGATCCTCCAAAGCTTCCCTCTGTGTCAGTGAGTCCCTCTGGTGAGATAGTGGAGGGCAGTTCAGTGACTCTGACCTGTAGCAGTGATGCTAACCCAGCAGCTAAATACACCTGGTACAAGAAGAATGTAAATCCAGACCTTCAACCTCTCAGTAAAGAACCACAGCTCGTCTTCAGCTCCATCCAGTCCTCTGACTCTGGAGAGTATTACTGTACAGCTGAGAACCAGCTGGGGAAGAGGACATCTGAATACATCTTTATTGATGTGAAATGTGAGTGAAACATCTTATTTAAAAAGTAAAAAACTACTTACACTGTAAACATCTTTGCACTTTTTTAACCAAAAAGCATTTTGCAGATCATGTGTGTTTTCTTCTTTCATCTTTTATAGATCCTCCAAAGACCTCTTCTGTGTCAGTGAGTCCCTCTGGTGAGATAGTGGAGGGCAGTTCAGTGACTCTGACCTGTAGCAGTGATGCTAATCCGACTGCTAAATACACCTGGTACAAGAAGAATGTAAATCCAGACCTTCAACCTCTCAGTAAAGAACCACAGCTTGTCTTCAGCTCCATCCAGTCCTCTGACTCTGGAGAGTATTACTGTATAGCTGAGAACCAGCTGGGGAAGAGGACATCTGAATACATCTTTATTGATGTGAAATGTGAGTCAAACAGTTCATTTAAAAACATACAGCTGTTGGTCTTGTCAACCTTGTTAAAAAAAACTGTGAAAGATTTGTCTGATCATGTCTGTTTTCTTCAGCTCTGCCTGCTTCACTTTCAGTCTGCTGCTGTAGTTCACTGAGCAGCTCCAATACAACATGTTGTACTAATACAGTCCTTCCTCATTTTATATTGATACATCCCCTCCAGATGCTCCAAAGCTTCCCTCTGTGTCAGTGAGTCCATCTGGTGAGATAGTGGAGGGCAGTTCAGTGACTCTGATCTGTAGCAGTGATGCTAACCCAGCAGCTAATTATACCTGGTACAAGGAGAACCAGACACTGTCTCAAGAACCAGGGGGAGGTTATCATTTCACCTCCATCAGCTCTGAGGAAAGAGGGATCTACTACTGCAAGTCTGAGAATCAATATGGACAGTTTAACTCTTCATCTCTATTCATTGATGTCCAGTGTAAGTACAAAACAAATAAAATCTCTGACACACAAAGTGGGGTTTAACAGTATGTTATGATTTATCTGCCATCTTAGTTTAGGCTGATAGAAACAACATCATGATCTAAAGTAGAAAGGCTGAAAGGTAGATTCTAACATGGCTGCTTTTCTTTGGTCCCCTTTTTCTTTTGTATGCATATAAATGAACCCAAAGAAAAACACTGATTTGTTTGGTCTCTATACATATTGCCCTCCAGATGCTCCAAAGCTTCCCTCTGTGTCAGTGAGTCCCTCTGGTGAGATAGTGGAGGGCAGTTCAGTGAATCTGAACTGTAGCAGTGATGCTAACCCAGCAGCTAATTATACCTGGTACAAGGAGAATGAAGACTCACCAAAAGCATCAGGACAGATCTTCACCATCACTGATGTCAGACCTGAACACAGTGGGAATTATTACTGTGAAGCCCAGAACAGAAGAGGACGTCATAACTCCACCTTATATCTGACTGTTGTGGCAGGTAAGTTATGCTCATTGATGTTCACACACACATAAACACACACACACACACACACACACAGACACACACACACAAACACACACGCACATACACGTACTTGTATACTACACTTATTGATAAGCCATATCTCCTTTCTGTGGGTCTCAATTTTTAGGGAAATCAGTAATTATAATTAATATCATCGTGGTGATTCTGGTGGTCCTGATGCTGATTCCTCTGTTTCTGTTAAGTCTGTGGATGTGGTAAAACAATAAAGAAAACATCCTTCTTTACTTTTCTTATAAAAACATTTTCAAAGTCATGAATTTCATTTTGTTAAAGTTCTTTTTCTTGTTGGATTCAATCCAGGAAGAAGAAAACTCTGAGCTCCACCACTGATCTGAATGAACTTGTAGAGACTATAGAGGTGAGAGAGAGACCTTATTGACAGAACTTACCCTAAAATACAGTTATGATGATTTTGGCTTATAAATGCACTAGAACACATTTTATTATCAACATGAAATCATAAAGTGAATTTAAATGTAAAGAACAACTTGCTGAGTAGAAACCAGTAATGTTTTAGGCCTTAAAGGTCAACACAGAATTTAGTTTGAAGCATTAATATTAAAAATATTTTAATAATTCTAACAGTATGCAAATTGCATGAATGAGGTTCATTGAGTCGTATATTGTCATCTCTCCCCATCAGTTGGACTCTTCTCCAGTGTATGAGAACGTCTCAGACTTGCAGGTCGTCGCTGCAGCAGACAGAAGTCACAGAGGAGCAGGAAGACGTGGAGTAAAGTCCAGTCAGGTTGGAGCATCATGAAAGGAAAAAAACAGGCCAACAGAGAGACTTTATTGACAAAACTTACCCTATAATACAATTATAATTATTTGGCTTATAAATGCACTAGAACACATTTTATTATCAACATGAAATCATAAAGTGAATTTAAATGTAAAGAACAACTTGCTGAGTAGAAACCAGTAATGTTTTAGGCCTTAAAGTTCAACACAGAATTTAGTCTGAAGCATTTTTATTATCATCATTATTATTATTATTATTATTATTAGTATTACAAATATTTAAAAAATGTCTAACTTTATGTAAATTGTATGAATGAGGCTCATTAAGTCTTTTATTGTCATCTCTCCCCATCAGCTGGACTCTTCTGTGTATGAGAACGTCTCAGACTTGCAGGTCGTCGCTGCAGCACAGACAGAAGACACAGAGATCTACAAAAACCTGGAGTAAAGTCCAGTCAGGTTGGAGCCTCCTGAAATGAGAAAAACAGGCTGACATTAGATTCATTGTTACAGTTACAAGAAGTAACTCATCGAATTTTCGTGTGATTTTGTTGTGATGAAGTTGAACCAGAGGCTGGACTCACCTGATGGAAGCAGAAAGTAGTACAACAGTGAAATATGACAGTGGAGAGAGAGGCTGTAGAGGATGATGTGGACGTTTTCATGTTCAGTTTTCAGCAGCAGCAGCAGGTAGAAGTGAGCAGCACAGACAGTCAGTAACAGCATGTAGCAGAAGCTTTGAGAAGAATGTGCTGATGGCAGCTTGAACTGAATCATGTCGATGTGTCAAACATGATTGATTGTTTAGATCAGTTGAATGTCAGGTGGTGTTTGTGACTCAATTGATTTATAATTTACTGAATGTTCTGTCTGAACTAATGCAAGCTTATTTTTTCTCTGTAGAGTTCGTTATATTACAGATATTTAGGATTAGAGATGTTATGTGAAATGTTATTTTAAATGTAAAAATGCTGTAGACTGGAGAGAGAGGCTGTAGAGGATAATGTGGATGTTTTCAGTAGCAACAGGTGTGTGTGACTCATAACTGTGTTTAAGTATATTGAGTGTTTTCTCTGAGGTAATGCAGGCTATATTATTGTACTTTACTCCTTTGTCCTTTTTTATATTACAGATATTTAGGATTAGAGCTATTATGCAAAATGTTACTTTAATTGTATACATAATAAATCACTTTTGAAGAATCCTGATTGGCTTCCTGGTTTGCACCTGTCCTGGCTCACAAAGCTCATTAAGTCTGTTCAGAACAGAGACATCAAACTGGAAGCATCACATTCACACCACGTGCAGTAAACTGTATATTTTTACACATCAGATTCAAACATGAATGTCACATTATCCAGGTATCGCTGAGGCTGAATAAACAGCCAGTTTCCACAAAAACTGTAATTAGAAACTTAATTTCAGTTCCTTTTCACTGCTGCAGAGGGCGACAGTGTGCAGAAATTTTCAGCTTTAGTGAGAAATGTCGTCTTGCTTGCATTTTACACAGAAGGAGGACTGTGGATTTTGTCTGCCGTCACTGACATTGAAAGTGCATTATGAAGGGATCTTTATGGTTAATATGAACAGGATGAATGATTACAGCAAGAAAATGATGATTTGGGATGTTGTTAAAATGAAGATGCACAGACACAGTTTGTATTGAAGAAGATCTTATTTGTCATGTGAGCTGTTTATATCTGAAACTGAACTTCTAACTGTAATGTTTAATGAATTTAATGTCAAGAGTAAACAGATTAAGATGCGACTCAATCATAAAAAGTGAAAAGTACTAAAAGTAAATTTAAATGTGTGTAAACAATCAGTGATTGATGGTAAAATGTTGTTTCAGGGTTGTGATTCAGTATCTCTGATGTTTCACTGTCCTCTAGTGGTGAAGCTTCAGTGTTGCAGATTCAGGCTTCATCACTGATGATGTGCTCTGTGTTACAGTCAGAATGATTGTGAATGAGTGAGTTTCCAACTGCAGATGTAAAACATTTTGTCATCTGATTTACACACAGATTTCTGTATCATGTTTTGTTGTACTTTGCATTTATGCTTTTTTTCATAATACTCACGATAAACATTGTGCTCAGCATGTGACTTCTTACATCCCATACTGATGCAGTACATCTCTTTGAACTCATAGTGGTGTATTCAGTGTCTTAACATGCACTAGAAGTGTGAAGAGATGCATCAAACCAAATGTCACACATCCATCACGTGTCATGTTGTTTCTTTCGACACTGAACTGTGCCCATACTTAAAAAATAAAAGTAAGATAATAAAAATGTCTCATTATTTCCCTTCTGTCTTTATTTTACTAACAGATCAAAACACTGGTCTATTATTTTCTGTAACATAGATTATATTAAGTAAAACTTAGTTTTAACTTATGTGTTTACTGTCATTTGGCTCCTCATGCATATTCATGAAATAACAAACAGGAAGGAAATCGAGTCATTTAACATCCTGATATCTGACTTCTGCTCACAGATCACAGAGGACGAGCATCTTAACAGACAATGTCCTTCTCTGTTGTAAGAAGAATAGTTTACTGATATGATTATTACATGTTGTGAACATTATTTGATGTATTTTATTGTCTCTGAAGCCTCACAGAGAGATGAGAGGAGCAGCTATGAGTTTAACAGCAGCAGCGAGTGGATTTGTTGTCTTCCTTCTCTCTGTGTCAGGTACTGTATATCTACATTTACATTGTAGGACATTTAGCACACTTATTCAGAGCAGCATGAAGTCATTTTATTCGTGTGAAAACTTATTGTCACCTATTTTATTTTAGCCGCTTTCAAAAGTTTCCAACACGTCATTTTCTGCATTTCTTTGTGGTTTTCACACTTAACTCAGCAGCAACTTGACCAAAGAACTAACAAAGAGGAAACTAACCAAGACAAGCACAGACTCTCTAATGTTTCATTTTCTTCTTCTAATCCTGTTCAGTAAAACTGCATTAATGTTCACAGGTTCAGTACATTCTTGTACTGTAAACAGCATCTAAAACTGTTTCTTTATATTGTAAATTCAAAGAAAACAGTTTGTCTTTGGACTTTTATACTCCTGTGTTCACTCAGAGCTCATTCAGAAATAAAAGTCAAAGTAAAAATTATTTTTAACAAGAATTATGAAGAAAATTATAAAGAAAATGAACATAAGAGACACATTTCAGGTGTTCAGCTTTAACTTTTTTAAAACTACAACAAACAAGGGGGACAACGGTAAAAACTTGCAGAATGAATGGACTAAAGCTGAAACACTCAGCAGTAACAAGTGATAAAATATGATAAACAACTGATAAAATACTGTATTCCAGTTCAGTTCTAGTTAGATTGATGCACGATGAGGAGCTTTGAATGACAATGAATGCAGATAAAATCATATTGATGCCATTATCCACTTTGTCTTATTCACTGATTCTTAACTTGTTATGAATCTGATTGTGGTTTCTGATGTGCTCTGTGTTACAGTGGTACAGGGTCAGAATGACTGGGGAGTGACTTACACCTTTACTCAGATCTGTGCCTTAAAAGGATCAACAGTGGACATAAACTGCACCTACAGATACCCATCCAGAGTAAAAGACAGTGATACTACGGTTGAGAAAACACTCTGGTTTACAAAAGACAGTAATTATGTGTATGTGGATCTGAGAACAGACCCGGAGTATGCAGGTCGTGTTCAGTATCACTGTGATAAGAACGACTGCACTTTGAGAATCACAGACCTGAGAGAGAGCGACTCAGCTCAGTACAAGTTCAGGTTCATAACAAACCAACCAGGAGGGAAATATACTTCACCTGGAGTCACTTTGACTGTCACAGGTAACATTTTCATTGGAAGATTTAATAATTTAATTCCAAAAGGTGAACACAAGTGTATGTGTTTGTGTGCTTGTATGTGTTAATGTTGACAGTTAAAATTTAAAAAATTTTCTTTATTCGTATATACAGATCTCCAGGTGCAGGTGAGCAGATTAACTATCAGTCCTTCCCGGGCAGAGCTTTAGTGTCACAGCAGCTGTCATCTACCTGATGGTTCTTCTTACATCTGGAAGAAGAATGGACAGGACATATCGGGACAAACATCTAAGTCTTGTTCAGGCAGTTTTGATTCTACAGACAGCTATTCCTGTGCTGTGAAAGGACATGAGAAGTTCCCCTCTCCTTCACTGTGTGAGTTTACTTCGCAGTCTTTTACACCATCTAGTGGAGTCTTTTAGCTAATGTATCATAACTGAATGTGTCTTAAATATGGGTGATATCACCCAGTACCCTCTCTGTACTGGTCCCATTAAGCTCTTGAGATACTGCTGTAGGTAGCCCAACATCAATACAAAGCACCACTGACATGCACATTTGATAATGTTTGACAGCTATAGGCTACATAGATAAAAACACATACAGGAACAGTCATGCACACATAACGCTTAATGTTGGAGACATCAAGCCTCAAGCTTTTTCAGCATTAGCGTGTTCTGTTGCACCTGTCACCACATCAAACAGTGTTGTCACAGTGTACTGACACACCCTGGAGTGCACTTCTGCATCAGAGGTTAAACCACTGGAGGGCAGTAAAACAAGGCTTCAGCTGGTGTTAAGTTGCTCTTTTAAAGAAAAAATGTACTGTGAAATGTATGTAGTTTAGTTCTATAGTTTATTTAAGTGCATTCTTAACTGAAAGGAGTAATGCTAAATACTACATTTCCCAGAAAGCTATGAGATCACTTGAAACCCTACAGTATACATGGCTCCACATCTAATGATTATACATTTCCTTTATCAAACTGTATCTAGATTAATCATCAGTTTTTTTGAATGTATTGATACACACCTGAACTTAAATTAAAAACATCAACATTGCATTATTAATTGCATTTTGTGGTACTGAAGTGTAAAACACTCTTTATGTTTGTTCTTGTGTTGGTGCCATAAGCTTCATAAATAAATCTCATGTCCTTCTCTAAGGTGGTAAGAAGGAGGCCCATGCAGTATCTCAGCAGGTTTACATACTGAAGGACCTTCATGACAGATTAAAGTCTGTTCTCTGATGTTGTTATGAGTCTGATTGTGGATTCTGTTGTGTTCTGTGTTACAGTGGGTCCCTGGGGAGTGACGTACTCTTCTACTCAGATCTGTGCCTTCAAAGGATCATCAGTGAAGATAAACTGCGCCTACAGATACCCATCCAGAATAGATAACCTTGATACTACGGTTGACAAAACTTTATGGTTCACTAAAATTAATAATGATCAATATGTGGATCTGAAAGAAGCCTCAGAGTATTCAGGTCGTGTTCAGTATCACTGTGATAAGAACGACTGCACTCTGAGAATCACAGACCTGAGAGAGAGCGACTCAGCTGAGTACAAGTTCAGGTTCATAACAAATCAACCAAGATGGAACCATACTGGTTCAACTGGAGTCACTTTGACTGTCACAGGTAACATTTTCATTTGAAATGGAGCAAAACATTAGTTCAGGCAGAGCACAGAGCTTTACCAGCTGCTTGACTACCAGCTGACTAATAATGGTCATCATATTGATAGAAGTGGACAGTGCTTCCATTATAACCCGACACTTCTTACTATTACTTTGTTTACATGCTAATGCTGACACCATCTGCTGCCCCAGTCTCCATCTATGTGATTATTAAGGTTATTCAGTAGAATCTTCATTACTGCTTGGATTCACTGAGAGCTCCCTCAAAGAGCAGGTTCCTTTAACCAAATCTAATTTTATAACTATTTTATAACCATTTGTTATAAATGGTTGATTTCTTGACGTTGTGATCAGTTAGTTTCAGATGTTTCAGAACATTTAGAAAATGTTACTTTGAACATGTGAATATCTTTTTGTATGTGCTGTATGTTTATTAATTAATTCTGAAATGATATTTGTGTCTTTTGTTCACAGATCCAGACTTCCAAGTGAATGTTAGAAAATCTTCCCCCAACCAGCATCCCAACTGGACAGAGCTGACATGTCACAGTAATTGTCAGCTGCCTGTTGATCCTTCCTACATCTGGTACAAGAATGGCCAGCCAATGAAGGGAAAAAAAAAATATTTTCATCCAGACCCAATTAATCCTGAGGACAACTATTCTTGTGCTCTATCAGGATATGAATCTTTCCCCTCTCCTTCAGTGTGTGAGTTTTCTCCACAATGTTCCACTAACACATCAAGTGACAATTTTGACCCACATAGTCTAAAACAAGTCAGACCCAGTTTTATCTCTTACACCTTTTCATTTATACTTTATACTTTTATCAACTTAACTATTTTACTCAGACCAAAATGTGATGTCAACTGTTCGTTTGTTTTTTTTTGTTTGTTTATTTTAATAACCTGCTGGCTTATGCGAAGGTGTGTAAGTGTATTCAAGTGCAGGGACACCATACAAAGCAACGAAATGTCTTCAGAATGTTTGTAGAGACAGCAAGATTTATAGAAGAAAACAAAAAGGATGTGTGACAGTGAGGCAGATAGTTATCTGAAACTACAGGGCCAATAACACTTAGTGTTATGAAACCCAGCACGCAGAGTCTGAACACACACACACACACACACACACACACACACAATCCGAGATAGGAAAAACAAATACAGAAAAGGACAACTGATTAGTGATTAGTAATTAGCAATCTGCCCCCACCAGCAGGAATCTAAATCTGCTTGCATGAAAGACAGTGAGTAACTGAGACAGTACACTGGTTAGTGGTAATAATCAAACATTAAAGAGAAAATTGAAAATGTATTCTCTTATACGTTCTTTCATTTGTTCCTGCCTCCATTATTGTCTTTAGAGTATAAATTATCAGCAAATGAAACAGACTTTGTTTTATGATAATATTCACATCTTAAAGTTAATATGTGTTTATATCATATCATCTTACAGATCCTCCAAAGCTTCCCTCTGTGTCAGTGAGTCCCTCTGGTGAGATAGTGGAGGGCAGTTCAGTGAATCTGACCTGTAGCAGTGATGCTAACCCAGCTGCTAAATACACCTGGTACAAGAAGAATGTAAATCCAGACCTTCAACCTCTCAGTAAAGAACCACAGTTTGTCTTCAGCTCCATCCAGTCCTCTGACTCTGGAGAGTATTACTGTACAGCTGAGAACCAGCTGGGGAAGAGGACATCTGAGTACATCTTTATTGATGTGAAATGTGAGTGAAACAGCTTATTTAAAAAGTAAAAAACTGCTTGTATTGATAAATATCTTTGCACTTTGTTAATGGAAAAGCATTTTGCAGATCATGTGTATTTTCCTCACTTTCCATCTGCGGTAAAAGTCAAATTTAACATTTCTGTTTTCTTCAGTTCAAACTTTCAGACATTTCATTTATTTATAAGGACAACACACATTAATCAACATCTCTGTGTTAGTCAGCTGGCTGATTTTCAACTCCAGTCCCATGGCGAGATGCTCTGAAACTAATGAGATGATGATTAAAAATTACAGACAGACAATAACAGAAAAATAAGCATTCACAAGACAGTTCACAAGCCGTGCAGAGCAACAGGGGACAGCATAACATTAATAAAATATCCACTATTCATCCATTCACCAGACCACCTTCAAGTTTCCAGACGCTGCCACATGCATGATGCTGTTTTTAAATCATGTGCCACTGTAATAATTACACACACACACACCTGTATAATACATTTATTGATAAGCCATATCTACTTTCTGTCGGTCTCAATTTTTAGGGAAATCAGTAATTACAATTAGTATCATCGTGGTGATTCTGGTGGTCCTGATGCTGATTTCTCTGCTTCTCTTGAGTCTGTGGATGTGGTAAAACAATAAAGAAAACATCCTTCTTTAATTTTCTTATAAAAACATTTTAAAAGTCATGAATTTCATTTTGTTAAAGTTCTTGTTCTTGTTGGATTCAATCCAGGAAAAAGAAAACTCGGAGCTCCACCACTGAACTGAATGAACTTGTAGAGACTAGAGAGGTGAGAGAGAGACCTTATTGACAGAACTTACCGTAAAATACAGTTATGATGATTTTGGCTTATAAATGCACTAGAACACATTTTATTATTAACATAAAATCATAAAGGGAATTTAAATGTAAAGAAAAACTTGCTGAGTAGAAACCAGTCATGTTTTAGGACTTAAAGACACAGAATTGAATCTGAAGCATTATTATTAAAAATATTTAAAAGATTAAGAACAGTATGCAAACTGCATGAATGAGGTTCATTGAGTCTTATATTGTCATCTATCCCCATCAGCTGGACTCTTCTCCTGTGTATGAGAACGTCTCAGACTTGCAGGTCGTCGCTGCAGCAGACAGAAGTCACAGAGGAGCAGGAAGATGTGGAGTAAAGTCCAGTCAGGTTGGAGCATCATGAAAGGAAAAAAACAGGCCAACAGGGGGAGAGAGAGACTTTATTGACAAAACTTACCCTAAAATACCGTTATAATGATTTGGCTTATAGATGCACTAGAACACATTTTATTATTAACAAGAAGCTGTAAAATGAATTTAAATGTAAAGAACAACTGAGTAGAAACCAATAATGTTTTAGGCCTTAAAGGTCGACACAGAATTGAATCTGAAGCAATAATATTAATTATATCATCATTTTTGGAAAATGTATTAATAATTCAACAATTATTAATTATTGATTGTTGTGCATAAATATCGCAAAAAAGGCTGATATCAGGGGAGCATCACAAAGGGCATCAATCTGTTGGGACTAAGGAATGAGGCCAAATTGTCTGAAGCATTATTATTAAAAATATTTTAATAATTCTAACAGTATGCAAATTGCATGAATGACACTCATTGAGTCTTATATTATCATCTCTCCCCATCAGTTGGACTCTTCTCCTGTGTATGAGAACGTCTCAGACTTGCAGGTCGTCGCTGCAGCAGACAGAAGACACAGAGGAGCAGGAGGACGTGGAGTAAAGTCCAGTCAGGTTTATTGACAAAACTTACCGTATAATACAATTATGATGGTTTGGCTAATAAATGCACTAGAACACATTTTATTATCAATATGAAATCATAAAGTGAATTTAAATGTAAAGAACAACTTGCTGAGTAGAAGTCAGTAATGTTTTAGGCCTTAAAGTTCAACACAGAACTTAGTCTGAAGCATTTTTATCATCATTATATTACAGATATTTAGGATTAGAGATGTTATGTGAAATGTTATTTTAAATGTAAAAATGCTGTAGACTGGAGAGAGAGACTGTAGAGGATAATGTGGACGTTTTCAGTAGCAACAGGTGTGTGTGACTCATAACTGTGTTTATGTATATTGAGTGTTCTGTCTGAGGTAATGCAGGCTATATTATTGTACTTTACTCCTTTTTCCTTTTCTATATTACAGATATTTAGGATTAGAGCTGTTGCAGAATGTTACTTTAATTGTATACATAATAAATCACTTTTGAAGAATCCTGATTGGCTTCCTGGTTTGCACCTGTCCTGGCTCACAGAGCTCATTAAGTCTATTCAGAACAGAGACATCAAACTGGAAGCATCACATTCACACCATGTGCAGTATACTGTATATTTTTACACATCAATTTAAACATAATCTCGGTTCTATCACATTTTGCTGAATGTCACATTATCCAGGTATCGCTGTGGCTGAATAAACAGCCAGTTTCCACAAAAAGTGTAATTGGAAACTTAATTTCAGTTCCCTTTCACTGCTGCAGAGGGCGATAGTGTGCAGAAAGGTTCAGCTTTAATGAGAAATGTCATCTTGCATGCATCTTGCAGGAGGACTGTATTTTGTGAAAGGTACTAAAAGTAAATTTAAATCTGTTTTAACAATCAGTGATGGACGATAAATTGTTTTCAAAATGCAGGTATGTCATTTTTAATGTTTTCCCCAAATTTAAATAAAGGACATCTCAGTTTCACACATTCAATCCAACAGAACCAAGAAAATATATTTCTTATCTTTGCCCTCAATATTCAGCCTTTTTTCCTCTTGCCTCTTGTGCCTTAAGTTTCTAACTTGTGGCTCAGGGCTGTAACTCTCCATGTAGCCAGAGGGAGAGAGACATTCAGAGGCACTGTCACTGTCTGATAGATGGTGACCATGTACTGAACTGTGGTCAGAGATGCTGTGGTCATCATCTGATCTGTCCATTGTCTGGTCACACTTCTGGGCCAGAATCTCTGCGTATGGCCTTCTAAAGCTTCCACTGTGTGAATGCCTATTTCGACACAGTTGGTGGACATGGCGGTTACGCCCAGTGTCCCTGTGCTGCCTTTTGTCAACCCCCTTTGGACTGTTATGAGGGTGATCTTTTGAGGCAGCAGACCTGTATGACGCGTCAGTGTTTGAGCTGGCAGGCTCAATTGTTTTCCCTCCTGCTTTGGAAGTGACAGCAGTTTCCCAAGCCACCTGTGTCATCTTTCTTATCTCATGCAGTGAGGGGTTCTGCAAGAATAAGGACTTGAAGGTGGGGTTTTCTTCTAAGCCTGGTGCATTCTTGCCCTGGAAGTACGCATGCCTCAAACGTTGGTAATAATCCCTGGGATGCTCACGACAGGAATGTTTAATTTTGAGGGCTGCAACCATCAATGTGGTCTCGTCAGCAGGAAAAGAGAGTTCTTCTACTAGTGCTTGACGGAGCCCTTGGTTGTCATTTCTGACTCTGGAAGATTGTGAATGTATAAACTTGTGTACAGCTTTAGAGCTGGTTTTCCACACAAGTTTAACTTTCTCACTTTGGGTTGCATGGGACAGGTCAACTAGATTGTACTCTAGTTCTCTAAAGTAATCTTCAATGTAGGGATTACAGCTGTCTGGGTCTAAATGATCAATGTCCTTACCTATAAGCTCAAGCACTTTAAGGTGGAGACACTGTGAAGTCATTTCTGGTGAAGACAAAACTAAACTAGCACTATCATGGACATGTGCATCACATGCTACAATTCTCTCTGGTTGAAGGGCAGAGGCTGAACAACTGTTATCATTTTCCTGATAGTGCAGAGGAGAGGCTGAACAGTTCTGGGATGTTCTAGTCCCCCCTTTGGAAGGATGAGCACAGATGAATGTGTCATGCATTGGTGGCTGAGAAAAACACTGGGCAGAATATCTTCCAGAGGATATCCTACATGTCTCTTCAGTGTCTGTTTCAGAGAGATGGGAAGTCAGGTAGCTGTTAGCTCTGTCTCTCAGTGGAGGTTGAGAAGCTGACTTCATTCCCAAGAACTTAGGGGTCGGTTGGGAATAGTTCCAATCTTCTGAGTGGAGAGGGCGTTAACCTTTCATTATGGGAGGAGTGTGAATCGGAGTAACCGGAATCACATTGGCTGAATGCTTGTAGTGGGGCAGGACGTTCTGACCTAAGCCTTAACACTTCCTCCTTGTGTGAGCAGAGGTCTAACTCTGCTGAGTGCAGGTGTTCTAGATAGCGCATGGCTTTCTTATTGGCCGTCTGAACCCGCGCTCTAAGGAAATCTACTTCCTTTTCTAGGGCTGCTTTGCTCTGACAGGCAAGGCTGGTTTGCCTGTGGAAGTTCAGAAGCAAGCATAACAACGGGTCTTTGGATGCCGTCTGTGCATCATTCCTGTCCTTGAGTAGCGAGTCTATCTCTTTCCTGCACTCACTAAAATTCAACCTGCTGATGAATTCTGGGTAGCCAGGTTCTAGACTCTGTGCTAGGGAAGAAATAAACTGCTCTACACAGGGGTTTTCCATTGTTGTCTCTGGAGAGGTTGGCTATGGTGTTGCGTGACAGACTTTGTAGTGTAGTTTGGGCAGTACACTAGCCTAACCAAACAATGTTGTGGCCTACACTCTGGGGAGTAGCTTCCTGTGGAGGACGGGTAGCTACAGCACCGTCTAGTGGCTCTAGTGGGCACAACAGATTTCAACATGCACTAACTGAGATTCAGGGCAATAACAGTCAGAGGATTGTTTCTTAAAGTTGACTCAGGCTGGAATGCATGGCAGTAACAGCTAGGGGATAACTTCTAAGTTTCACAGGGCTGGTAGCACACTGTGGCCCTATCTCACAAGCTCTATTTCTTACCCAGGCGGGAATGCATGGCAGTAACAGCCAGGTACAAGCTCTCTATATGTCACAGGGCCGGTGGCACACTGTGTTTTAATTAACAAGGGGAGCGCTTGAATTAATAGCTATGTCTGTCAGCTTGACTGGATGGCACTGAATGTGTGGTATTCGAATGCTGAACCAAAATTCTTACACTTCCTCTAGAGTAGGTTCAACCTGAATGGCTAGCAGCAACAGCAAGCTCTTAATGTAACACTGAGGGCTTAAAGTGGTAGTTACCAATTACTCAAGATTTGGGTTATTAATTGCCTTAGCTAAATTTGATTTGAAAAATCAAATGTCACCACACTGAACTTGTTTGTAAGTACAGCTAGATATCTACTCCTGTGGCAGACTAGTTGTTAAATATAAAGACTTTTGGATAGTCTGAAAGTTTTAGATTCCAGAATTTTGGCACTGGCCAAAATTATGCTGAAATGAATATTGCACAATTGTGAATAATTGCCAACAATATTCAGCCTCACACGAGGCACCATTTTGTTGGGCAGTGGCTACAAGTTTGGCTATCAGCAATAAATAATGATTATCAAAGATAAGATATTAATTTAATAATTAATGATTATCAAAGATAATCATTCATTATTCAAATCAATAAGGTTATTAATAGGAATTAATAATAACGGGGTACCACCCTGGAGTCAGGGAAAAAGATAGCCAATTCAGTCTCAAAGTATACTAATCTATTAATTTGGGTTCAACTACTGTAAAACAAGGTCACCAATGTGAACAATCAACACTTCTGAAACTGAACCTATAAACTAACTGTATTTTTTAATGAATTGAATGTCAAGAATAAATAGAGTAAGAACAACTACTAAAAGTACTTTTAAATGTGTCTAAACAATCAGTGATTGATGGTAAAATGTTGTTTCAGGGTTGTGATTCTCTCTTGTTTCACTGTCCTCTAGTGGTGAAGCTTCAGTGTTGCAGATTCAGGCTTCATCACTGATGATGTGCTCTGCGTTACAGTCAGAATGATGGTGAATGAGTGAGTTTCCAACTGCAGATGTAAAACATTTTGTCATCTGATTTACACATAGATTTCTGTATCATGTTTTGATGTACTCTGCCTTTTACTTGTTTCTTAATAGTTACAACAAACATTGTGCTCAGCATGTGACTTCTTACATCCCATACTGATACAGTACATCTCTTTGAACTCATGGTGGCGTATTCAGTGTCTTAACATGCACTAGAAGTGTGAGGAGATGCATCAAACCACGTGTCATGTTTTTTCTTTGGACACTGAACTGTGCGCACACTTAAAAAATAAAAGTAAGATAATATAATGTCTCATTATTTCTCTTCTGTCTTTAAATTACTAACAGGTCAAAACACTGGTCTGTTATTCTCTCTAACATAGATTATATTAAGTCTTTGGAAAACAGTAAAACTTGGTGTGAACTTATGTGTTTACTGTCATTTGGCCCCTCATGCATATTCATAATACTAAGAAAGAGGAAGGAAATCAAGTCATTTAACATCCTGATATCTGACTTCTGCTCACAGATCACAGAGGACGAGCATCTTAACAGACAATGTCCTTCTCTGTTGTAAGTAGAATAGTTTACTGATATGATTATTACATGTTGTTTACATTATTTGATGTATTTTATTGTCTCTGAAGCCTCACAGAGAGATGAGAGGAGCAGCTATGAGTTTAACAGCAGCAGCGAGTGGATTTGTTGTCTTCCTTCTCTCTGTGTCAGGTACTGTATATCTACATTTACATTGTAGGACATTTAGCACATTTATTCAGAGCAGCATGAAGTCATTTTAAGAAAGTAAATATAAAATATCCCAGATTAGCAATTTTCTAGGTTTGATGTATGTGTGATGCAGTACGATGAATAACTTTTAAGCTCTACAACACCAAACATTCACTTCTGTTTATTTCTTTGTAAACTATAGCTATTGAATGAAGGCAAAATGGTAAAAATAATAACATCAATATTTACTTCTGAACACTTTAATAATATTTATTAAGATGTTCAGCTGTATCTGCGTCGTGGGGGTGGGGGTGACTAGCTAATAAGTTTTGTCCACCCTCCTTCCATGGATTGTAAGAATCATATATTTTTATACATGCATATGCATATATACACAGTTCTATGATGGTACAGCAATGCACTGAGAATTTCATCTCATCATGATGTTTTAAATCTGTTTGGTAATCTCTGCACTCTGTACTGTAGAGCTGGACAACTGTTTTAGCTGTTACAGTTATAACAGTTGTCCCTCCCTGTGAAAACTTATTGTCACCTATTCTATTTTAGTTGCTTTCAAAAGTTTCCTTACATCATGTTCTCTGTGGTTTTCACACTTACCTCAGCAGCAACTAGGCCAAAGAACTAACAGAGAGGAAACTCAGTACACAGAGGGTATTGTCAGCTATTTTTTTGTTGTTGTTGCTTTCAAAAGTTTCCCTCACTTCATGCTCTGCATTTCTCTGTGGTTTTCACACTTAACTCAGCAGCAACTTGACCAAAGAACTAACAGAGAGGAAACTAACCAAGACAAGCACAGACTCTCTAATGATTCATTTTCTTCTTCTTTTCCTGTTCAGTAAAATTGCATTAATGTTCACAGGTTCAATACATACTTGTTCCTTCACTGCACCTTCAGACTGTACGATGTTCTGTCTCAGTGCACAGAGAGATTAACTGTGAACAGCATCTAAAACTGTTTCTTTGTACTGTAAATTCAAAGTATGTATAAATAGAGTTGGACTTTTAGACTTTGTTGTTTAATAACACATAAGAGACACATTTCAGGTGTTCAGCTTTAACTTTTTAGTTAAATTCTAGTTAGATTGATGCACGATGAATGACAATGACTGTAGACAAAATCATATTGATGTCATGATCCACTTTGTCTTATTTACTGATTCTTAACTTGTTATGAATCTGATTGTGGTTTCTGATGTGCTCTGTGTTACAGTGGTACAGGGTCAGAATGACTGGAGAGTGACTTACACTTCTACTCAGATCTGTGCCTTAAAAGGATCAACAGTGAACATAAACTGCACCTACAGATACCCATCCAGAATAAATGACCATGATACTGAAGTTGAGAGAACATTCTGGTTCACTAAATTGAGTAATAATGAACCTGTGGATATGAGAATAGACTCGGAGTACGCAGGTCGTGTTCAGTATCACTGTGATATGAACGACTGCACTCTGAGAATCACAGACCTGAGAGAGAGCGACTCAGCTGAGTACAAGTTCAGGCTCATAATAAACCAACCAGGATGGAGATTTACTGGTTCACCTGGAGTCTCTTTGACTGTCACAGGTAACATTTTCATTGGAAGACTTAATGTAACTTCAAATGGTTAATAACTTGGAAATAATACTGTGAATGTTTGTGTGTGTCTGAACATAAATTACATTTCTATTCTTTCTTCACATACACAGATCTCCAGGTGCAGGTGAAGAGGTCAACATATGACTCCTGGTCAGTGCTGAAGTGTCTCAGCAATTGTCGTCTACTTGATCGTTCTTCCTACATCTGGTATGAGAATGGACAGAAAATTTGGACAGGAACATCTTATTATTCAGTCTCCTTTAACTCTGCAGACAGCTATTCCTGTGCTGTTAAAGGATATGAGGATTTCCCCTCTCTTCCAGTTTGTGAGTTTTCTTCACAGTCTTCCACTAACATAACAGCATCTTGTGGAGTCTTTTATCTAAAGTTCTGTACAATGACTTCATGTATTTCTAATATGAGCGACCCCGCTGCCTCGCTTGTTATTGGCACCATGTTTTTCTCATAGAGCTCTACAGGACCTCTACTGCTGTCAGTATCCCAACAACAATATAACTTGCTCTGTGTTACTGTAGAGAAAGATGTAGTTTTAACACTTTAATAATGTTTTATCCTGCTTATTAGACAAAATCTCTTGTACCAAGAGTTTGACAATGAGATTTATCTTCAGTCTCTCAGCGAAAATTACAATACTTCCTTTCTCATTTTTCTTTTGTTTAATAGCAAACAGTCCACTTAAACACACCAATGTTTCAGACTCTGGCTTAAGGTTTGTGTTAACCAGATGTTTTGTATCAATAAATATATTGACCCAGCTCTGTCCTTCAATAGTCAATCAGAGCCATCACTCCAGTCTTTTCAATACATTTCACACATAGTTATGTGATATAATTTCCCTCTGTTTTCCCTTAAAATATAAACGTCTTAAAGTAGATGAGGATTACTGTTCTCCCTCTCTCCTTCAGTGTGTGTTTACTGTGTCACTTACAAAGAGTAAAACTTATATACAAGGTAACAGGACGTCATGTAGTTTGTAATACAAGCTGGTGAAGGAGGAAATCAAGTTCCACAAACAACGTTGTGTTTGATGAATGAATGATTTCAAACATGTTAAAATAACAAAATAAAATATATAGGCAGTGAAAAAAAAACAAAAAAAAAAACAAAAATAACAGCAAACGTTCAGTAAGCAACAAAAATAATAATCTTTCAATGTTCGAATAGGGTGTAGGATGAAGTAAAGAACTTTTCTAGTCCTACCCCTGTCTTTTTTTTAATACTTGTCATCAAAAACATTCAAAACAACACAAGAGAATAAACATAACTTGCATAGAAACAATAACAACAAACAAAAACAACATAAGTCAAAACGAAACTCTGTACCAAATCATATTGTTCCACCTCTTTGTTCATTCATTCTATATCTGTTCAATATGTTCTTTTTAAAGATTTGTTTAAATTTACTTAATGTTGTACATGTTTTCATGTCTTCACTACAGTTGTTCCATAGATTAACTCTCTTTGTTGTGATACAATGAAGTTTTGCATTTGTCCTCACTAATTGTTTTTTGAACACACATATTCCTCTGAAATCATATTTACTTTCCCTCATTTGAAACAACCTTTGGATACTGTTTGGTAACTGCTGATTTTTTACTCTGTACATGATTTGAATAGTTTTGAAGTCAACCGGGTCATTAAATTTTAGCGCGTTTAGATTGATGAAGAGTGAGTTTGTTGTTTCTTTGTAAGTGGTTTTATTTACATTTCTTATAGCTCTTTTTTGGAGGATGAAGATCGGATCTGTGTTTGTCTTGTATGTGTTCCTCCATACTTCCACACAGTAAGTAATGTATGGGAGTATGAAGGGACAGTACAAGGTGTATAGTGATGGTTGATTTAGGAGATCTTTGACTTTATATAATATTGCAGTTGACTTTGATATTTTTGCTTTAATTTAATTCATGTGTGGCTTCCAACATAATCTTTTGTCTATTATTACTCCGAGAAATTTGATTTGAGGCACTCTTTCGATTTGTATATTATTTATCATGAGTTTCTTGCATGAGTTATTCACATGTGTTACATCTGATCACATCCTTCCAAACAGATCAGATGTTTGACAACAGCTAAAAAGCGATAACTGGTCAGATATTTGACACGTTTGAAAGCCAAATATTAGCTTCATACTTTTTTTCAATTATTCAACATTTCAACTGAAAATTTAAATAAGCACTTATAATGTGAAAAATTATCCTCATCTGGCAATGAAATGTTAAATGTGTTGATGTTTTCTCCTCCAGATGCTCCAAAGCTTCCCTCTGTATCAGTGAGTCCCTCTGGTGAGATAGTGGAGGGTAGTTCAGTGACTCTGACCTGTAGCAGTGATGCTAACCCAGCAGCTAAATACACCTGGTACAAGAAGAATGTAAATCCAGACCTTCAACCTCTCAGTAAAGAACCACAGCTTGTCTTCAGCTCCATCCAGTCCTCTGACTCTGGAGAGTATTACTGTACAGCTGAGAACCAGCTGGGGAAGAGGACATCTGAATACATCTTTATTGATGTGAAATGTGAGTCAAACAGTTCATTTAAAAAGAAACATACAGCTGATGGACTTGTCAACGTCATTAAGTCTGATCATGTCTGTTTTTTTCAGCTCTGCCTGCTTCACATTCAGTCTGCTGCTGTAGTTCACTGAGCAGCTCCAATACAACATGTTGTACTAATGCAACCCTTCCTCATTTTATCGTTAATTAATTTTCATACATGTCCTCCAGATGCTCCAAAACTTCCCCCTGTGTCAGTAAATCCCTCTGGTGAGATAGTGGAGGGCAGTTCAGTGAATCTGACCTGTAGCAGTGATGCTAACCCAGCAGCTAAATACACCTGGTACAAGAAGAATGTAAATCCAGACCTTCAACCTCTCAGTAAAGATCCACAGCTTGTCTTTATCTCCATCCAGTCCTCTGACTCTGGAGAGTATTACTGTACAGCTGAGAACCAGCTGGGGAAGAGGACATCTGAATACATCTTTATTGATGTGAAATGTGAGTGAAACAGCTTATTTAAAAAGAAACATACAGCTGATGGACTTGTCAACGTCATTAAGTCTGATCATGTCTGTTTTTTTCAGCTCTGCCTACTTCACATTCAGTCTGCTGCTGTTCACTGAGCAGCTCCAATACAACATGTTGAACTAATGCAATTCCTCATTTTATCGTTAATTTATTTTCATACATCTCCTCCAGATGCTCCAAAACTTCCCTCTGTGTCAGTGAGTCCCTCTGGTGAGATAGTGGAGGGCAGTTCAGTGAATCTGACCTGTAGCAGTGATGCTAACCCAGCAGCTAATTATACCTGGTACAAGGAGAATGAAGACTCACCAAAAGCATCAGGACAGATCTTCACCATCACTGATGTCAGACCTGAACACAGTGGGAATTATTACTGTGAAGCCCAGAACATCAGAGGACGTCATAACTCCACCTTATATCTGACTGTTGTGGCAGGTAAGTTGTCTTACCTTCACACACACACACACACACACACACACACACACACACACACACACACACACACACACACACATACACACACACACACACACACACCTGTATACTACATTATTGATAAGGCACATCTCCTCTCTGTCGCTCTCCATTTTTAGGGAAATCAGTAATTATACTAAGTATCATCGTGGCGATTCTGGTGGTCCTGATGCTGATTCCTCTGCTTCTCTTGAGTCTGTGGATGAGGTAAAACAATTAAGAAGACATCCCTTCTTTTATTAAGTCATTAATTTCATTTAGTTAAGTATTTCTCTTTGGATTCAATCCAGGAAGAAGAAAACTCTAAGCTCCTCCACTGAACTGAATGAACCGGTAGAGACTATAGAGGTGAGAGAGAGACCTTATTGACAGAACTTATCCTAAAATACAGTTATGATGATTTGGCTCACAAATTGTTAAGGCTGGCTCGAACACCGAACATAATAATGGACACAACACCAGCAGGAATTTACTACATATGAGTTTATTAAAGTAAATTAATGAAATGGATGAATAAATGAAGACCAGATACTTAACAAAAAAGACCTGCGTATATAGACTCAGCCCACCAATCAGCACAGGTGCCCACCAACAGATGATCAACTTAAAGGAATCAACAGGAAACACCAAAATAAAACAGGATGTAACAAAATGCACTAGAACACATTTTATTATCAACATGAATAGGAGTCGGTAAAGTTTTAGGTCTTAAAGGTCGGCACAGAATTGAGTCTGAAGCATTATTATTAAAAATATTTTAATAATTCTAACAATATCCAAATTGCATGAATGAGGTTCATTGAGTCTTATATTGTCATCTCTCCCCATCAGCTGGACTCTTCTCCTGTGTATGAGGACGTCTCAGACTTGCAGGTCGTTGCTGCAGCAGACAGAAGTCACAGAGGAGCAGGAAGATGTGGAGTAAAGTCCAGTCAGGTTGGAGCATCATGAAAGGAAAAAAACAGGCCAACAGGGAGAGAGAGAGACTTTATTGACAAAACTTACCCTAAAATACAGTTATGATGACTTGGAATATAAATGCACAAGAACTTGTTTTATTATTAACATGAAGCTGTAAAATGAATTTAAATGTAAAGAACAACTTGCTGAGTAGAAGTCGGTAATGTTTTAGGGCTTAAAGGTCGACACAGAATTTAGTCCGAAGCATTATAATTAAAAATATTGAAAAAAAATTCTAACAGTATGTAAATTGCATGAATGAGGTTCAATGAGTCTTCTATTGTCATCTCTCCCCATCAGCTGGACTCTTCTTTTGTGTATGAGAACGTCTCAGACTTGAAGGTCGTCATTGCGGCATGGACAGAAGACACAGAGATCTACGAAACCCTGGAGTAAAGTCCAGTCAGGTTGGATCCTCCTGAAAGGAAAACACTGGTTGACAAATCCCTAATCAATGTGGTTTTGTTGTGATGCAGTTGAACCAGAGGCTGGACTCACCTGATGGAAGCAGAAAGTAGTACAACAGTGAAATATAACAGTGGAGAGTGAGGCTGTAGAGGATGATGTGGACGTTTTCATGTTCAGTTTTCAGCAGCAGCAGCAGGTAGAAGTGAGCAGCACAGACAGTCAGTAACAGCATGTAGCAGAAGCTTTGAGAAGAATGTGCTGATGGCAGCTTGAACTGAATCATGTCGATGTGTCAAACATGATTGATTGTTTAGATCAGTTGAATGTCAGGTGGTGTGTGTGACTCAACTGATTTATAATTTACTGAGTGTTCTGTCTGAACTAATGCAAGCTTATTTTTTTCTCTGTGGAGTTAGTTATATTACAGATATTTAGGATTAGAGCTGTTGTGTGAAATGTTATTTTAAATGTAAAAATGCTGTAGACTGGAGAGAGAGACTGTAGAGGATAATGTGGACGTTTTCAGTAGCAGCAGGTGTGTGTGACTCATAACTGTGTTTATGTATATTGAGTGTTCTGTCTGAGGTAATGCAGGCTATATTATTGGACTTTACTCCCTTGTCCTTTTCTATATTACACATACTTTAGAGCTGTTATACAAAATGTTATTTTAAATGTATACATAATAAATCACTTTTGAAGAATCCTGATTGGCTTCTTGATTTGCACCTGTCCTGGTTCAAAAAGCTCATTAAGTCTGTTCAGAACATCAGACCGGAAGCATCACATTCACACCATGTGCAGTATACTGTATATTTTCACATCAAATTCAAACATAATCTCGGTTCTCTCACACTTTGCTGAATGTCACATTATCCAGGTATCGCTGTGGCTGAATAAACAGCCAGTTTCCACAAAAACTGTAATTGGAAACTTAATTTCAGTTCCCTTTCACTGCTGCAGAGGGCGACAGTGTGAAGAAAATTTCAGCTTTAAAGGACAGGTTCACATTTTTTCAAATCTGCCTTAAAACAACAGTCAGGTGCCCATATGAACATTGAAACAGGTGTTGCTTGCTGTAATCATTCCTCCTCTTTATACTGACCATTAGAAGATCCCATCTTAATGCTCGTACAATGTAAGTTATGGAAAACAAAATCCACAGTCCTCGTTTTGACCAAAAATATATTTAAAATATCTGAATATAATATGAGGCTTCAGACATCCAAGTTAGACCTGAACACAGTGGGAATTATTACTGTGAAGCCCAGAACAGAAGAGGACGTCCAACTCCAATTTATGTCTGACTGTTGTGGCAGGCAAGTTCAATCAAACAATCAATCAATCAATTTTTATTTATATAGCGCCAAATCACAACAAAAGTCATCTCAGGCCACTTTCCACATAGAGCAGATCAAGACCGTGGTCTTTAACTCTGGTATTACAGAGGGCCTTCCTATATGTTTTAAGACTATCTTGCCAGTGTAACAGGCGTCAGGCATGAGTTACCTGTAGTCAGATGACGTGTCCTGTTTAATACAGGGAAGCAGAGACAGGAGACGATAGTTGTGTTCGTTCAGCAGGCTGTTCTCTGTTTGAGGAACGGAGGCCTTACGCAGTGTACAACCAGCGCTCGCTCTGGTGACTACTCCCTCTTGTGGCAGAACAGAAAAGCACACTTCACAAAACAAAGTTTAAACCCAAATAAAACATATTTAAAATTGGCCTTTTTCACAGAAAAATATACATAAAATAGTGATCCAAACCTAACCATTGTGTCCATACATTTGTAGGTGTCACACCAGACTAAGCGAGATTCTTCCACTTTGGTGGAACGCCAAATCCTTTCCAATTTTCACGATGTTTGCTGTAATTTGCGGGTTTGGGAGTTATACCATGGAGCTAACCTCTTATGTTTTATTATTTTCTTTTTAAAGGGGGCGATGGAGTCGAGTGTTATTCGTAATGAGCCTGCAGCACTATCAACAAGATTATCAATTTGGGAGGGACTAAAGTTAACATAAGAGTCCTCTGTAGTATTGAGACATGACATTGAATTCAGTACTGATGGAATTGCTTCCTTAAATTTATCTACAACACTATCAGATAGACATCTAGTGAGGAAATTTTTGTCTAATGGTGTGTAATCCAGTGATAGGAATTCAAAAGTTATTAAAAAGTGATCTGGTAAAATAGGATTTTGTGGAAAAATTATTAAATGTTCAATTTCTATCCCATAAGTCAGAACAAGGTCGAGTGTGCGGTTAAGACAGTAAGTGGGATTATTTACACACTGAGAGAAGCCAATTGAGTCTAATAATGAGATAAATGCAATACTGAGACTATCATTATCGACGTCCACATGAATATTAAAATCAGCTACTATAATTACTTTATCTGTACTAAGGACTAAGTTTGATAAAAACTCTATGAATTCAGATAGGAATTCAGAGTACGGGCCAGGAGGACGATACACTATAACAAATAGAACTGGCTGTAAATTTTTCCAGGTTGGCTGAGAGAGATTAAGAACAAGGCTTTCGAATGAGTTATAGTTAAATTTAGGTCTAGGGTTGATGATTAGGCTTGAGTTGAAAATGGCTGCAACTCCATCTCCTCAGCCAGTGTCTTGAGGAATGTGAGTATTAATATGACTGGGGGAGTGGATTCATTTAGGCTGATTAAATCGTTTACTAATACAGCTTTAGATGACAGAGATCTAATGTTCAAGAGTCCACATTTAATTATCTTATTTTGTTGTACTATTGCAGTAGTGGTTTTCATTTTTACTAGATTTTTATGAATGACTCTTCTTTTGTTCACTTTGGATTTAATTGATTTAAGTGGTCGGGGGACAGACACAGTCTCTATGTGGTTTTGGGTGGGTAACTGCTCTAATGGAAGCGTAGAGAAGCGTGTAGGACTGCAGCTCTGCTTCCTGGTCTCAACTCTGGGTTGTCATGGTTTTGGTCTACTAATAAACTCAGCCATATTTCTAGATATGAGAGCAGCTCCATCCAAAGTGGGATGTATGCAATCAGATCAGGTCTTCCCCAGAAGGTCTGCCAATTATCTATGAAGCCCACATCCTTTGCTGGACACCACCTTGACAGCCAGTTATGTTCATTGACCTTCAGACACACACACACACACACACACACACACATATACAGCATTTATTGATAAGCCATATCTCCTTTCTGTTGGTCTCAATTTTTAGGGAAACCAGTAATTATAATGACTATCATTGTGGTGATTCTGGTGGTCCTGATGCTGATTCCTCTGCTTCTCTTGAGTCTTTGGACGAACAATAAAGAAGACATCTCTTCTTTTATTTTCTTATTAAAACATTTTCAAAGTTTTATAGTCATGTCTTTCATTGAGTTAAATATTTCTTGTTCTTGTTGAATTCAATCCAGGAAGAAGAAAGCTCTGAGCTCCACCACTGAATTGTATGCACCTGTAGAGACTATATGTCAGGTTGGGGAAGCAGGAGTGGACCCAAATGCAGAGGCCGGAATGCAGAGTTGACGAAAATCTCCTTTAATCATGAAATGGTAAAGAACAGAACTAGCAGACAAGACAAATCAAATGATCCAACAAGGACTGAACAGAAAACTAGGACTTAAAAAGAAACTGAACTAACGAGGAGATGAGGTGCAGGTGGGGAGATGGGTGGAGAACTCAGGAGAGGGGAGTGAACATACAGGGAGCTGATTGGCTGAGGAAACACAAGGAGCAGGGCAGGAGTGATGAGGCTAACACAGGGCAGGTGTGGGGAAAACAGGGCAGGGCTAATGAGTCCAAATGCTGGGCAAGTGTGGAGGAGTACATGAACAAACAAGGGAAACAGAGCAACAGAAAACCAAAACCCAGAAAACAAACTCAACGCCACCTACAGTAACCCATCCAAGACTAACCACAAACCAAAGTTCACAAACCACATCAACCTGTCCAAGAACCACCATGAACCTAAACTTAAGTATACGACATGCCAGGCTAAATACCAAAAGGCAGTCCCAACCCACCACCCAAATATAACAAGAAAACCCATATGACCAGAAGGACAAAACAAAAGTGCAAACCAGGAAACCCCAAAGAATACAAAAACACAAAGAGCCCAAAAAAAAACACAAAGTCCAGGCAGGGTGTGACAGTATAGAGGTGAGAGAGAGACCTTATTGACAGAACTTACCCTAAAATACAGTTATAATGATTTTGCTCATAAATGCACGAGAACACATTTTTGTGCATAATATTACAAAAAAGGCTGATATCAGGGGAGCCTCACACGGGGCACCAATTCTGTTTGACTGAGGAATGGGGCCCAACAGTCTGAAGCATTATTATTAAAAATATTTTAAAAATTCTAACAGTATGTAAATTGCATGAATGAGGCTCATTGAGTCATATTGTCATCTCTCCCCATCAGTTGGACTCTTCTCTTGTGTGTGAGATTGTCTCAGACTTGCAGGTCGTCGCTGCAGCAAACAGAAGACACAGAGGAGCAGGAAGACGTGGAGTAAAGTCCAGTCAGGTTGGAGCCTCCTGAGAGGAAAAAAATGGCAAAAACATCAGATTTGTAGTTACAGTTAGGAGATATACCTCACCTGAATTTCATGTGATTTTGTTGTGATGCAGTTGAACCAGAGGCTGGACTCATCTGATGGAAGCAGAAAGTAGTGCAACATTGAAATATGACAGTGGAGAGAGAGGCTGTAGAGGATGATTTGGACGTTTCCATGTTCAGTTTTCAGTATTAAATTGTGTTTATGTATATTGAGTGTTCTGTCTGAGGTAATGCAGGCTATATTATTATACTTTGTCCATCTCTGTATAACAGATATTTAAGATTAAAGCTGTTATGTTACATGTTATTTTGATTGTATACATAATAAATTGCTTTTGAAGAATCCTGATTGGCTTCCTGGTTTGCACCTGTCCTGGTTCACAAAGCTCATTAAGTCTGTTCAGAACAAAGACATCAAACTGGAAGCATCACATTCACATCATGTGCAGTAAACTGTATACTTTCACACAGAAAATTGAAAAATAATCTTGGTTCAATCACCTTTGCTGAATGTCACATTATCCAGGTATCGATGTGGCTGAATAAACAGCCAGTTTCCACAAAAAATGTAATTAGAAACTTAATTTCAGTTCCCTTTCACTGCTGCAGAGGGCGACAGTGTGAACAAAGTTTCAGCTTTGAAGGGCGGGTTCACAAGTCTGTCTTAAAACAACAGTCAGGTGCCCATATGAACAGTGAAACAGGTGTTGCTCACTGTAATCATTCCTCCTGTTCATACTGACCATTAGAAGATCTCGTCCTAATGCTCTTACAATGTAAGTGATGGGGGACAAAATCCACAGTCCTCGTTTTGACCAAAAATATATTTAAAAGTTTGTATGAAGATAATATGAGGCTTCAGACATCTGAGATAGTCCAAAGTGGATATATTCTACACTTACAGTCTTTTTAGTGAGAAATGTCATCTTTGTGTCTTGATGGACAGTGTTTTCCTGTTCAGCTGCAGTGGAGGGATCGTAACAAAAAGAGGGAACTTGTCACTAAAAACATAATAACAAAAGATATTGACTCAATATGACTAGTTTGGATGGCTGAAACTTCATAATAGCTTTAAATAAACTTATAAATATATTTTTTTCACAGGAGGAGGACTGTGGATTTGATACCACATAACTTACATTTAAAGTGCATTATGAAGGGATCTTTATGGTTAATATGAACAGGATGAATGATTACAGCAAAAAAATGATGGTTTGAGATGTTGCTAAAATGAAGATGCACAGACAGTTTGTATTGAAGAAGATCTTAATTGTCATGTGAGCTGTTTATATCTGAAACTGAAGCTCTAACTGTAATGTTTAATGAATTTAATGTCAAGACTAAACAGATTAAGATGCAACTCAATCATAAAAAGTGAGAAGTACTAAAAGTACATTTAAATGTGTGTAAACAATCAGTGATTGATGGTAAAATGTTGTTTCAGGGTTGTGATTCAGTATCTCTGATGTTTCACTGTCCTCTAGTGGTGAAGCTTCAGTGTTGCAGTTTCAGGCTTCATCACTGATGATGTGCTCTGTGTTACAGTCAGAATGATTGTGAATGAGTGAGTTTCCAACTGCAAATGTAAAACATTTTGTCATCTGATTTACACATAGATTTCCGTATCATGTTTTGATGTACTTTGCTTTTTACTTGTTTCTTAATACTTACAATAAACATTGTGCTCAGCATGTGACTTCTTACATCCCATACTGATGCAGTACATCTCTTTGAACTCATGGTGGTGTATTCAGTGTCTTAACATGCACTAGAAGTGTGAAGAGATGCATCAAACCAAATGTCACACATCCGTCACGTGTCATGTTTTTTCTTTCGACACTGAACTGTGCCCACACTTAAAAAGAGTAATATAATAAAAAAAATCTCATTATTTCTCTTCTCTAATTAAAGGTCAAAACACTGCTCTATTATTTTCTCTAACATAGATTATCTTAAGTAAAACTTAGTTTTAACTTAGGCATTTCCTGTCATTTGGCTCCTCATGCATATTCATAATACTAAGAAAGAGGAAGTCAATCAAGTGTTTTAACATCCTGATATCTGACTTCTGCTCACAGATCACAGAGGACGAGCATCTTAACAGACAACGTCCTTCTCTGTTGTAAGTAGAATAGTTTACTGATATGATTATTACATGTTCTTTACATTATTTGATGTATTTTATTGTCTCTGAAGCCTCACAGAGAGATGAGAGGAGCAGTTATGAGTTTAACAGCAGCAGCGAGTGGATTTGTTGTCTTCCTTCTCTCTGTGTCAGGTACTGTATATCTACATTTACATTGTAGGACATTTAGCACACTTATTCGGAGCAGCATGAAGTCATTTTAACAAAGTAAATATAAAATATCCCAGATCAGCACTTTTCTAGGTTTGATGTATGTGCGATGCAGTATGATGAATAACTTTTAAACTCTACAACACCAAACATTCACTTCGGTTTATTTCTGTGTAAACTATAGCTGTTGAATGAAGACAAAATGGTAAAAATAATAACATCGGTATTTAATGCTGAACACTTTAATAATATTATATTAAGATGTTCAGCTGTGTCTGCCTCATGGGTGGTGGGGGTGGGGGTGTCTAGCTAATAAGGTTTGTCCACCCTCCCTCCATGGATTGTAAGAATCATATATTTTGATACATGCATATGCATATATACATAGTTCTATGATGGTACAGCAATGCACTGAGAATTTCATCTCATCATGATGTTTTAAATCTGTTTGGTAATTTCTGCACTCTGCACTGTAGAGCTGGACAACTGTTTTAGCTGTTACAGTTATAACAGTTGCCCCTCCTGTGAAAACTTATTGTCACCTATTTTATTTTAGCTGCTTTCAAAAGTTTCCATCACGTCGTTTTCTGCATTTCTTTGTGGTTTTCACACTTATCTCAGCAGCAACGTGACCAAAGAACTAACAGAGAGGAAACTAACCAAGACAAGCACAGACTCTCTAATGATTCATTTTCTTCTTCTCATCCTGTTCAGTAAAACTACATTAATGTTCACAGGTTCAATACATTCTTGTTCCTTCACTGCACCTTCAGACTGTACGATGTTCTGTCTCAGTGCACAGAGAGATTAACTGTAAACAGCATCTAAAACTGTTTCTTTGTACTGTCAATTCAAAGTATGTATAAATATCTTTGGACTTTTAGACTTTTCTATACCTGTATTCACCCAGGCACAATTCAGAAATAACATAATGAAAGTCATAAAATAGAGATTAAAAGTGCATAAAAAGTAAATGAACATGGAGAAAAATAATGAAACAGAACAAGTCTGAGTTTTAATGAAGTGAAAACAACATTGATGTACCACTGATCTGCTGATCCACTCAAAAAAAGTTAGTTAAATGTCTTTTTACTCATTTCATGTTTGAATGACTTGTTTGATAACAAATAAGAGACACATTTCAAGTGTTCAACTTTAACTTTTTTAAAACTACAACAAACAAAGGGAACAAAAGTAAAAACTTGCAGAATGAATGGACTAAAGCTGAAATACTCAACAGTAACAACTGATAAAATATTATAAACAACTGATTAAATACTGTATTCCAGTTCAGTTCTAGTTAGATTGATGCACTATGAGGAGCTTTGAATGACAATGACTGCAGATAAAATCATATTGGTTTCATGATCCACTTTGTCTTATTCACTGATTCTTGACTTGTTATGAATGTGATTGTGGTTTCTGATGTGCTCTGTGTTACAGTGGTACAGGGTCAGAATGACTGGAGAGTGACTTACACTTCTACTCAGATCTGTGCCTTTAAAGGATCAACAGTGGACATAAACTGCACCTACAGATACCCATCCAGAATAAATGACCATGATACTGAAGTTGAGAGAACATTCTGGTATACTAAATTGAGTAATAAAGAACCTGTGGATCTGAGAACAGACTCAGAGTATGCAGGTCGTGTTCAGTATCACTGTGATAAGAACGACTGCACTCTGTCAATCACAGACCTGAGAGAGAGCGACTCAGCTCAGTACAAGTTCAGGTTCATAACAAACCAACCAGAAGGGAGATTTACTGGTTTTCCTGGAGTCACTTTGACTGTCACAGGTAACATTTTCACCTGAAGATTTAATAATTTAATTCCAAACAGTGAACACGAGTGTATGTGTGTGTGTGTGTTCTTGTGTGTGTGAATGTTGACAGTTAAGTTTAAAATCAAGTCTTTTCTTCTTTTTTTTTTTTCTTTATTCGTATACGCAGATCTCCAGGTGCAGATCAGCAGATTAATTATCAATCCTTCCTTGGCAGAGCTGAAGTGTCACAGCAGCTGTCATCTACCTGATGGTTCTTCCTACATCTGGAAGAAGAATGGACAGGACATATCGGGACAAACATCTAATTCTTATTCAGGCAGCTTTGATTCTACAGACAGTTATTCCTGTGCTGTGAAAGGACATGAGAAGTCCCCCTCTCCTTCACTGTGTGAGTTTACTTCACAGTCTTTTACACCATCTAGTGGAGTCTTTTAGCTAATGTATCATAACTGAATGTGTCTTAAATATGGGTGATATCACTTCCCTCTCTGTACTGGTCCCATTAAGCTCTTGGGATACTGTTGTAGGTATCCCAACATCAATACAACCTTCAAAGCACCACTGACATGCACATTTGATAATGTTTGACAGCTATAGGCTACATGGATAAAAACACATACAGGAACAGTCATGCACACATAATGCTTAATGTTGGAGACATCAAGCCTCAAGCTTTTTCAGCATTAGCGTGTTCTGTTGCACCTGTCACCACATCAAACAGTGTTGTCACAGTGTACTGACACACCCTGGAGTGCACTTCTGCATCAGAGGTTGAACCACTGGAGGGCAGTAAAGACAAGGCTTCAGCTGGTGTTAAGTTGCTCTTTAAAGGAAAAAATGCACTGTGAAATGTATGTAGTTTAGTTCTATAGTTTATTCAAGAGCATTCTTAACTGAAAGGAGTAATGCTAAATACTACATTTCCCAGAGAGCTATGAGATCACTTGAAACCCTACAGTATACATGGCTCCACTTCTCATGATTATACATTTCCTTTATCAAATTGTATCTAGATTAATCATCAGTTTTTTGAATGTATTGATCCTCACATGAAATTAAATTAAAAACTTCAACATTGCATTATTAATTGCATTTTGTGGTACTCAAGTGTAAAACACTCTTTATATTTGTTCTTGTGTTGGTGCCATAAGCTTCATAAATTAGTCTCATGTCCTTCTCTAAGGTGGTAAGAAGGAGGCCCATGCAGTATCTCAGCAGGTTTACATACTGAAGGACCTTCATGACAGATTAAAGTCTGTTCTCTGATGTTGTTGTGAGTCTGATTGTGGATTCTGTTGTGTTCTGTGTTACAGCGGGTCACTGGGGAGTGATGTACTCTTCTACTCAGATCTGTGCCTTCAAAGGATCATCAGTGAAGATAAACTGCACCTACAGATACCCATCCAGAATAGATAACCTTGATAATACAGTTGACAAAACTTTATGGTTCACTAAAATGAATGGTGATCAACATGTGGATCTGAAAGAAGCCTCAGAGTACTCAGGTCGTGTTCAGTATCACTATGATAAGAACGACTGCACTCTGACAATCACAGACCTGAGAGAGAGCGACTCAGCTGAGTACAAGTTCAGGTTCATAACAAACCAAGGATGGAACCATACTGGTTCACCTGGAGTCACTTTGACTGTCACAGGTAACATTTTCATTTGAAATGGAGCGATTAGTTCAGGCAGAGCACAGAGCTTTACCAGCTGCTTGGCTACCAGCTGACTAATAATGGTCATCATATTGATAGAAGTGGAAAGTGCTTCCATTATAACCCGACACTTCTTACTGTTACTTTGTTTACATGCTAATGCTGACACCATCTGCTGCCCCAATCTCCTCATTATATGCTATGCTTTTGGTATTCTTTATTTCAGAGCAGGTTCCTTTCCATCAAATCTAACTTTATAACCATTTGTTATAAATGGTTGATTTCTTGACGTTGTGATCAGTCAGTTTCAGATGTTTCAGAAAATGTTACTTTGAACATGTGAATATTTTCTTGTATGTGCTGTATGTTGACAGTTAATTCTGAAATGACATTTCTGTTTATTGTTCACAGATCCAGACTTCCAAGTGCATGTTAGAAAATCTTCCTCCAACCAGCATCCCAACTGGACAGAGCTGACATGTCACAGTAATTGTCAGCTGCCTGTTGATCCTTCCTACATCTGGTACAAGAATGGCCAGCCAACGGAGGGAAAAGATATATATTTTCATCTGCACCCAGTTAATCCTGAGGACGAGTATTCTTGTGCTCTATCAGGATATGAGTCTTTCCCCTCTCCCTCAGTGTGTGAGTTTTCTCTACAATGTTCCACTAACACATCAAGTGACAACTTTGACCCACATAGTCTACAACAAGTCAGACCCAGTTTTACCTCTTACACCTTTTCATTTATACTTTGTACTTTTATCAACATAACTATTTTACTCAGACCAAAATGTGATGTCAGTTGTTTGTTTGGTTTTTTTTTTTTTTTTTTTTCAATAAGCTGCTGGCTTGTGCGAAAGTGTGTAAGTGTATTCAAGTGCAGGGACATCATACTGAGCAACATAATGTCTTCAGAATGTTTGTAGAGACAGCAAGATTTATAGAAGAAAACACATAAGATGTGTGACAGTGAGGCAAATAGAGTTATCTGAAACTACAGGGCCAGTAACACTCAGTGTTATGAAACCCAGCACGCAGAATCTGAACACACACACACACACACACACACACACACACACACACACACACACACACACACACACAATGCAAGAGAGGAAAAACAAATATAGAAAAGGACAATTGATTAGTGATTACTAATTAGCATCTGCCCCCACCAGCAGGAATCTAAATCTGCTTGCATGAAAGGCAGTGAGTAACTGAGACAGCACACTGGTCAGTGGTAATAATCAAACATTAAAGAGAAAATTGAAAATGTATTCTCTTATACGTTCTTTCATTTATTCCTGCCTCCATTATTGTCTTTAGTATAAATTATCAGCAAATGAAACAGACTTTGTATTATGATAATATTCACATCTTAAAGTTAATATGTGTTCATGTCATATCATATTACAGATCCTCCAAAGATTCCCTCTGTGTCAGTGAGTCCCTCTGATGATATCATGGAGGGCAGTTCAGTGACTCTGATCTGTAGCAGTGATGCTAACCCAGCAGCTAATTACACCTGGTACAAGAAGAATGTAAATCCAGACCTTCAACCTCTCAGTAAAGAACCACAGCTTGTCTTCAGCTCCATCCAGTCCTCTGACTCTGGAGAGTATTACTGTACAGCTGAGAACCAGCTGGGGAAGAGGACATCTGAATACATCTTTATTGATGTGAAATGTGAGTGAAACAGCTTATTTAAAAAGTAAAAAACTGTTTATTCTGGTAAACATCTTTGTACTTTTTTAACCAAAAAGCATTTTGCACATCATGCGTGTTTTCTTCTGCTGTAAAAGTAAAATTTAACAGTTCTGTTTCTTTCAGTTCAAACTTTCAGACATTTCATTTATTTAGAAGGACAACACACATTAATCAACATCTCTATGTTAGTCAGCTGGCTGATTTTCAACTCCAGTCCCATGGCGAGATGTTCTGAAACTAATGAGATGATGCTTAAAAATTACAGACAGACAATAACAGCAAAATAAGCACTCACAAGACATCTCACAAGCCATGCAGAGCAACAGAAGACAGCAAAACGTTAATACAATATCCACTATTCATTCATTCACCAGACCACCTTCAAGTTTCCAGATGCTGCCACATGCATGATGCTGTTTTTAAATCATGTGCCACTGTAATAATTACACACACACACACACACACACACACACACAGGCACGCACACACACACACACACACCTGTATACTACATTATTGATAAGCCATATCTACTTTCTGTCGGTCTCAATTTTTAGGGAAATCAGTAATTATAATTAGTATCATCGTGGTGATTCTGGTGGTCCTGATGCTGATTCCTCTGCTTCTCTTGAGTCTGTGGATGTGGTAAAACAATAAAGAAAACATCCTTTTTTAATTTTCTTATAAAAACATTTTCAAAGTCATGAATTTCATTTTGTTTAAGTTCTTGTTCTTGTTGGATTCAATCCAGGAAAAAGAAAACTCGGAGCTCCACCACTGAACTGAAAGAATTTGTAGAGACTAGAGAGGTGAGAGAGAGACCTTATTGACAGAACTTACCGTAAAATACAGTTATGATGATTTTGGCTTATAAATGCACTAGAAGACATTTATTATCAACATAAAATCATAAAGGGAATTTAAATGTAAAGAAAAACTTACTGAGTAGAAACCAGTAATGTTTTAGGCCTTAAAGGTCAACACAGAATTGAATCTGAAGTATTATTATTAAAAATATTTAAAAGATTCTAACAGTATGCAAACTGCATGAATGAGGTTCATTGAGTCTTATATTGTCATCTCTCCCCATCAGTTGGACTCTTCTCCAGTGTATGAGAACATCTCAGACTTGCAGGTCGTTGCTGCAGCAGACAGAAGACACAGAGGAGCAGGAAGATGTGGAGTAAAGTCCAGTCAGGTTGGAGCATCATGAAAGGAAAAAAACAGGCCAACAGAGAGACTTTATTGACAAAACTTACCCTAAAATACCGTTATAATGATTTGGCTTATAGATGCACTAGAACACATTTTATTATTAACATGAAGCTGTAAAATGAATTTAAATGTAAAGAACAACTGAGTAGAAACCAGTAATGTTTTAGGCCTTAAAGGTCGACACAGAATTTAGTCCAAAGCAATAATATTAATTATATCATCATTTTTGGAAAATGTATTAATAATTCAACAATTATTAATTATTGATTATTGTGCATAAATATCGCAAAAAAGGCTGATATCAGGGGAGCATCACAAAGGGCATCAATCTGTTGGGACTAAGGAATGAGGCCAAATTGTCTGAAGCATTATTATTAAAAATATTTTAATAATTCTAACAGTATGCAAATTGCATGAATGAGGCTCATTGAGTCTTATATTATCATCTCTCCCCATCAGTTGGACTCTTCTCCTGTGTATGAGAACGTCTCAGACTTGCAGGTCGTTGCTGCAGCAGACAGAAGACACAGAGGAGCAGGAAGACGTGGAGTAAAGTCCAGTCAGGTTTATTAACCAAACTTACCGTATAATACAATTATGATGATTTGGCTAATAAATGCACTAGAACACATTTTATTATCAATATGAAATCATAAAGTGAATTTAAATGTAAAGAACAACTTGCTGAGTAGAAGTCAGTAATGTTTTAGGCTTTAAAGTTCAACACAGAACTTAGTCTGAAGCATTTTTGTCATCATTATATTACAGATATTTAGGTTTAGAGCTGTTATGTGAAATGTTATTTTAAATGTAAAAATGCTGTAGACTGGAGAGAGAGGCTGTAGAGGATAATGTGGATGTTTTCAGAAGCAGCAGGTGTGTGTGACTCATAACTGTGTTTATGTATATTGAGTGTTCTGTCTGAGGTAATGCAGGCTATGTTATTGTACTTTACTCCTTTTTCCTTTTCTATATTACAGATATTTAGGATTAGAGCTGTTGCAGAATGTTACTTTAATTGTATACATAATAAATCACTTTTGAAGAATCCTGATTGGCTTCCTGGTTTGCACCTGTCCTGGCTCACAAAGCTCATTAAGTCTGTTCAGAACAGAGACATCAAACTGGAAGCATCACAGTCACACCATGTGCAGTATACTGTATATTTTTACACATCAATTCAAACATAATCTCGGTTCTATCACATTTTGCTGAATGTCACATTATCCAGGTATCGCTGTGGCTGAATAAACAGCCAGTTTCCACAAAAAGTGTAATTGGAAACTTAATTTCAGTTCACTTTCACTGCTGCAGAGGGCGGCAGTGTGCAGAAAGGTTCAGCTTTAATGAGAAATGTCATCTTGCATGCATCTTGCAGGAGGACTGTATTTTGTGAAAAGTACTAAAAGTAAATTTAAATCTGTTTTAACAATCAGTGATGGATGATAAATTGTTTTCAAAATGCAGGTATGTCATTTTTAATGTTTTCCCCAAATTTAAATAAGGACATCTCAGTTTCACACATTCAATCCAACAGAACCAAGAAAATATATTTCTTATCTTTGCCCTCAATATTCAGCCTTTCTTCCTCCTCTTCCTCTTGTGCCTTAAGTTTCTAACTTGCAGCTCAGGGCTGTAACGCTCCATGTAGCCAGAGGGAGAGAGATATTCAGAGGCACTGTCACTGTCTGGTAGATGGTGACCATGTACTGAACTGTGGTCAGAGATGCTGTGGTCATCATCTGATCTGTCCATTGTCTGGTCACACTTCTGGGAATCTCTGCGTATGGCCTTCTAAAGCTTCCACTGTGTGAATGCCTATCTCGACACAGTTGGTGGACATGGCGGTTACGCCCAGTGTCCCTATGCTGCCTTTTGTCAACCCCCTTTGGACTGTTATGAGGGTGATCTTTTGAGGCAGCAGACCTGTATGACGCTTCAGTGTTTGAGCTGGCAGGCTCAATTGTTTTCCCTCCTGCTTTGGAAGTGACAGCAGTTTCCCAAGCCACCTGTGTCATCTTTCTTATCTCACGCAGTGAGGGGTTCTGCAAGAATAAGGACTTGAAGGTGGGGTTTTCTTCTAAGCCTGGTGCATTCTTGCCCTGGAAGTACGAATGCCTCAAACGTTGGTAATAATCCCTGGGATGCTCACGACGGGAATGTTTAATTTTGAGGGCTGCAACCATCGATGTGGTCTCGTCAGCAGGAAAAGAGTTCTTCCACTAGTGCTTGACGGAGCTCTTGGTAGTCATTTCTGACTCTGGAAGGTTGTGGATGTATAAACTTGTGTACAGCTTTAGAGCTGGTTTTCCACACAAGTTTAACTTTCTTACTTTGGGTTGCATGGGGCAGGTCAACTAGATTGTACTCTAGTTCTCTAAAGTAATCTTCAATGTGGTGATTACAGCTGTCTGGATCAAAATGATCAATGTCTTTAGCTATAAGCTCAAGCACTTTAAAGCGGGGACACTGTGAAGTCATTTCTGGTGAAGACAAGACTAAACTAGCACTATCATGGACATGCGCATCACATGCTACACTTCTCTATGGTTGAAGGGCAGGGGCTGAACAACTGTTATCACTGTTATCACAGTGCAGAGGAGAGGCTGTTATGGCTAGGCTAATGAACCCACAAGCAAGACACCGAGGCAGGAGGCAGCTAGTGGGGTTGGAAAAGGATTTATTTGCAAGGCGGAAAAAACTGGGAGACTGGGGCCAAGGTCTGGACCGGTAGCCGGGGAATCTGGGGGCTTGGGCTGGGCGTGAGGCTGGGTATAGGGGATGGAGCGGGGAGCCAGGTAGAGGGATAGGCTGAGCCGGCGAGGCAGGAGGACTGGAGACAGGGCCGGGGTCAGGCTGAGGTCTTTGTAGGAACGGAGTCTACAATCTGGCAGTGAGTAGGAGGTTGCACCCCATATTTAAGCAGACCTCCTGATGAATGGCAGCTGTTCGCCCAACTCCCGCACACCTGTCTCCAGTCCTGCAATTAGCACTCATAGAGAGAGAGAGAGAGACACACACACACACACCCCCACTAGGAGGAGGCAGAAGTGGAGGGCATGACAGTACCCCCGTCCGTTTTGGAGAAGATGGTGGCTCCATGGAGGGGGGCAAAAGCAGAACTGATAAGATGCAGAGGGTATTTGTTTTTTACAGTGATGTTGTTTAAGCCACGAAAATCAATGCATGGTCTCAGGGTCCCATCCTTCTTACCCACAAAAAAGAAACCAGCACCCACCGGAGAAGATGAAGGTCGAATTATACCTGCGGGCAGAGAGTCCCGTATGATTTCTCCATTGCCTCCCGCTCTGGCCGGGAGAGGTTGTACAGCCGACAGCAGGGAAGAGGGGCCCCAGGCAGGAGGTCAATAGCACAGTCATATGGGCGGTGTGGTGGCAGGGACAAGGCAAGATGTTTACTGAAAACTGGGCCCAGATCATGATAAATCTTTGGAACAGAGGAAAGATCCGGAGGCTCTGGCAGGGGCAGTGACCCTGTGATGGCAGGGGCTAGGGCAGAATGCAAGCAGTTAGAATGACAGAAAGTACTCCAAGAGGTGATCTTACCCGTGGTCCAGTCTATATGTGGGTTGTGGGTCTTGAGCCAGGGATAGCCGAGCAGCAGAGGAGTGCGAGGACAGTCAATGATGTGAAAACTGATGACTTCTTGATGGTTTCCAGACAACTGGAGGGTTACAGGGACTGTTTTGTGGTCTACCAGGGCCAATAGCTGACCATTAAGGGCTTTGGCCTCCAGAGTCGAATCGAGGGGCTCCGTCTCGATCCCTAGTTGCATGGCCATTCTCATCGGCTCCTGAATCAATGAGAGTGGGGAGATGTAATGATTGGGTGCACCAGCAAATGGTGGCGTTGAGTAGTGGTCGAGAGGGAGATGATCTGGCTGCTCGGCTCATCAGTATTTCTCCCACTACTGATGAGCTGACTCTTTTACTGGGCGCGTTGGACAGGTGGAGATGAAGTGACCAGCTTGGCCGCAATACAGGCAGGACTGGGAGTTACTACGGCGAGCCCTCTCCTCTGCACTCAACCGGGCACGGCCCAGCTGCATGGGCTCAGGCTCAGCGCAGACCATGACGTCGCAGCTGGACTCAGGAAGACACAGAAGTGGACGCCGAGAAGCAACCGACGAGGGAGGGGAAGGATGTTGAGTACAGGTGGACTTCTCCCTGCAGCGCTCCCGAAGGCGATTATCCACCTGGATGGCAAGGGCTATGAGCTGGTCAAGGTCGGGAGGGTCGTCACGGGAGGCTAACTCATCCTTCACGCTGTGAAAGAATGAGGGAATCCTGGAATACGCCCTGTAGTGCCTCGTCATTCCACCTGCTCTCCGCAGCAAGAGTCCGGAACTCGATGGCAAACTCGGCTGCGCTGCGGGAGCCCTGGCAGAGGGAGAGGAGGCGCTGGGCTGTGTCCTTGCCCCGCACAGGATGATCGAACACCTTCCTCATCTCCGTGGTGAAGCCCTCGTAGGAGAAGCAGATGGATGATTGCCTCTCCCATACCGCAGAGCCCCAGGCAAGAGTGGCTCCCTTTAGAGAGCCGAGCAGGTAAGCAATACGGGACCGATCGGAAGCATAAGTGCGGGGCTGCTGTTCAAAAACCAGAGAACACTGAACTAGAAAAGCCCTGCAGGAGCCGAGGTTGCCGTCATATCGCTCCGCTTTTTTGTGCTGCCTGAACCAAAGTTTGCAAAACTAGGTTTTAAACCTCTTAACTGTGTAGTTCTCTGTTTAAGGCCAATTGATGTAGGATCGAGGTGCCAGGTTAGGAAGAGGTTAGTTGCATGCAAGGCCTAGTTACTGGATGTAACATGTGTTAAGCATGCTAACATTAACCTAGCAGTGTGGCTATGCAATAACCTGACTATGAACAACAAGGACATCACAACGATAGTTCAATGAATAACCTTAGCCAAATCAATACATGTACAGTACATTGATTAAGTTAAACATTCTTGCTTAGCCGTGCTATGCTTCACTATGTTGCTAGGCTATGCCCAGTTGTTACCAGTCCATGAAGAAAGAGATGCTTTGTGGTGCCTTGCTCTTTAGCTGGTGAATCCGTGGAAGAAACAGGCTGAGAAGAGTCTGGCTCCAAAGCTGAAAGGATGCAGCATTTGCTGTGTAGGTCTGGTGCTCCAGTCGTGCAGGTCAGAGGGCCCAGGTCCAGTCCTTTGTGTAGAGTTAGTGGCAAGCTAACTCTGTTTCGTGGCTCCTGTACTTGTTGAACCAGCCAGCAGACTTGTGTGGTAGCTGCTGGCACTAGAAAACAGTTTCTGAGTCTCAGGCAGGCTCTTGCGTCTTCTGCCGTAAAGAAAGAGTTCTGTGTGTGTCTGCTGTGAGCAGGCCACACAAGAGAGCAGAGAGCTGTGAGGAGAAAGAGGAGCTGAGAGCAGCTCCTTCAGCAGCTGGACGTGAAAAAGAGCAAGGAGCTGCTCCAGCCACAGCTGGAGGAGAAAGAGAGAAAGATGAAAGGCAAATCTCTAGTTTTGATAACCTGAATCCATGGATGGAGCTTCATATTTTGGGTGTGAACCCCCAGGGCTCAGGTTTCTTGGAGTCTTGAAACATGTGGTAAACTGTGGTCCACATGTAGTCCCGACAAAAATGATGATTTGGGATGTTGCTAAAATGAAGATGCACAGACACAGTTTGTATTGAAGAAGACTTTAATAGTCATGTGAGTTCTTTATCACCTTTTCGGTCCATTTAAACTCTTTGGGTTCACTCATGGAAGCAGAATGTGTGGCGGTTCACTGAATATGAAGCCTTTTCAGTATAACAATTCATATTTGTTAGTGACAACTGTAGATAACTGACTGAATCATTTTCATACTTAGACACCTCGACTGTGAGCGTTTGTTCAACTACTGTACAACAAGGTCACCAATGTGAACAATCAACACTTCTGAAACTTTTTTTTGTGGAAACTTCTAACTGTAATGTTTAATGAATTCAATGTAATGAATAGAGTAGAGAGAGAGTAGAGAGTAAGAACAACTACTAAACTACTACTAAGTAAATTGAAATGTGTCTAAACAATCAGCGATTGATGGTAAAATGTTGTTTCAGGGTTGTGATTGAGTATCTCTGATGTTTCACTGTCCTCTAGTGGTGAAGCTTCAGTGTTGCAGATTCAGGCTTCATCACTGATGATGTGCTCTGTGTTACAGTCAGAATGATGGTGAATGAGTGAGTTTCAAACTGCAGATGTAAAATATTTTGTCATCTGATTTACACATAGATTTCTGTATCATGTTTTGATGAACTTTGCTTTTTACTTGTTTCTTAATACTTACAATAAACATTGTGCTCAGCATGTGACTTCTTACATCCCATACTAATGCAGTACATCTCTTTGAACTCATGGTGGTGTATTCAATGTCTTAACATGCACTAGAAGTGTGAAGAGATGCATCAAACCAAATGTCACACATCCATCACTTGTCATGTTGTTTCCTTCGACACTGAACTGTGCCCACACTTAAAAATAGTAAGATAATAAAAAAATCTCATTATTTCTCTTCTCTAATTAAAGGTCAAAACACTGGTCTGTTATTTTCTGTAACATAGATTATCTTAAGTAAAACTTAGTTTTAACTTATGTGTTTACTGTCATTTGGCTCCTCATGCATATTCATGAAATAACAAACAGGAAGGAAATCGAGTCATTTAACATCCTGATATCTGACTTCTGCTCACAGATCACAGAGGACGAGCATCTTAACAAACGACGTCCTTCTCTGTTGTAAGTAGAATAGTTTGCTGATATGATTATTACATGTTGTTTACATTATTTGATGTATTTTATTGTCTGTGAAGCCTCACAGAGAGATGAGAGGAGCAGCTATGAGTTTAACAGCAGCAGCGAGTGGATTTGTTGTCTTCCTTCTCTCTGTGTCAGGTACTGTATATCTACATTTACATTGTAGGACATTTAGCACACTTATTCAGAGCAGCATGAAGTCATTTTAAGAAAGTAAATATAAAATATCCCAGATCAGCACTTTTCTAGGTTTGATGTATGTGTGATGCAGTATGATGAATAACTTTTAAACTCTACAACACCAAACATTCACTTCTGTTTATTTCTGTGTAAACTATAGCTGTTGAATGAAGGCAAAATGGTAAAAAATAACATCAATATTTACTGCTGAACACATTAATGATATGATATTAAGATGTTTAGCTGTGTCTGCGTCATGGGTGGTGGGGGTGGGGCCTCGCTAATAAGGTTTGTCCACCCTCCCTCCATGGATTGTAAGAATCATGTATTTTTATACATGCATATGCATATATACATAGTTCTATGATGATACAGCAATGCACTGAGAATTTCATCTCGTCATGATGTTTTAATTCTATTTGGTAATTTCTGCACTCTGTACTGTAGAGCTGGACAACTGTTTTAGCTGTTACAATTATAACAGTTGACCCTTCCTGTTAAAACTTGTCACCTATTTTATTTTAGCCGCTTTCAAAAGTTTCCCTCACGTCATGTTCTGCATTTCTCTGTGGTTTTCACACTTAACTCAGCAGCAACTTGACCAAAGAACTAACAGAGAGGAAACTAACCTAGACAAGCACAGACTTTCTAATGTTTCATTTCCCTCTTCTCATCCTGTTCAGTAAAACTGCATTAATGTTCACATGTTCAATACATTCTTGTTCCTTCACTGCACCTTCAGACTGTACGATGTTCTGTCTCAGTGCACAGAGAGATTAACTGTAAACAGCATCTAAAACTGTTTCTTTGTACTGTAAATTCAAAGTATGTATAAATATCTTAGGCCTTTTAAACTTTTCTATACCTGTATTCACCCAGGCACAATTCAGAAATAACATAATGAAAGTCATAAAATAGAGATTAAAAGTGCATAAAAAGTAATTGAACATGGTGAAAAATAATGAAACAGAACAAGTCTGAGTTTTAATGAAGTGAAAACAACATTGATGTACCACTGATCTGCTGCTCCACTCAAAAAAAAGTTAGTTAAATGTCTTTTTACTCATTTCATGTTTGAATGACTTCTTTGATAACAAATAAGAGACACATTTCAAGTGTTCAACTTTAACTTTTTTTAAACTACAACAAACAAGCAGAACAACAGTAAAAACTTGCAGAATGAATGGACTAAAGCTGAAACACTCAGCAGTAACAAATGATAAAATTTGACAAACAACTGATAAAATACTGTATTCCAGTTCACTTCTAGTTAGATTGATGCACGATGAGGAGCTTTGAATGACAATGAATGCAGATAAAATCGTATTGATGTCATGATCCACTTTGTCTTATTCACTGATTCTTAACTTGTTATGAATGTGATTGTGGTTTCTGATGTGCTCTGTGTTACAGTGGTACAGGGTCAGAATGGCTGGGGAGTGACTTACACCTCTACTCAGATCTGTGCCTTAAAAGGATCAACAGTGGACATAAACTGCACCTACAGATACCCATCCAGAATAAATGACCATGATACTACAGTTAAAGAAACATTCTGGTTTATTAAAGGTGTTGAATATGTGGATCTGACAACAGACTCAGAGTATTCAGGTCGTGTTCAGTATCACTGTGATAAGAACAACTGCACTCTGAGAATCACAGACCTGAGAGAGAGCGACTCAGCTGAGTACAAGTTCAGGTTCATAACAAACCAACCAGGAGGGAGCTTTTTTGGTTCACCTGGAGTCACTTTGACTGTCACAGGTAACATTTTCATTTGAAATGGAGCAAAACATTAGTTCAGGCAGAGCACAGAGCTTTACCAGCTGCTTGGCTACCAGCTGACTAATAATGGTCATCATATTGATAGAAGTGGACAGTGCTTCCATTATAACCCGACACTTCTTACTATTACTTTGTTTACATGCTAATGCTGACACCATCTGCTGCCCCACTCTCCTCATTATGTACTATGCTTTTGGTATTCTTTATTTCTCTCAAATCTAATGTTCATCTATGTGATTATTAAGGTTAGTTAGCAGAATCTTCATTACTGCTTGGATTCTCTGAGAGCTCCCTCAAAGAGCAGGTTCTTTTCCACCAAATCTAACTTTATAACCATTTGTTATAAATGGTTGATTTCTTGATATTGTGATCAGTTAGTTTCAGATGTTTCAGATCATTGAGGAAATGTTACTGTGTACATGTGAATATTTGCTTGTATGTGCTGTATGTTTACAATTAATTTGAAATGATATTTGTGTCTTTTGTTCACAGATCCAGACTTCCAAGTGAATGTTAGAAAATCTTCCTCCAACCAGCATCCCACCTGGACAGAGCTGACATGTCACAGTAATTGTCAGCTGCCTGTTGATCCTTCCTACATCTGGTACAAGAATGGCCAGCAAATGAAGGGAAAAAAAAAATATTTTCATCTGCACCCAGTTAATCCTGAGGACAACTATTCTTGTGCTCTATCAGGATATGAATCTTTTCCCTCTCCTTCAGTGTGTGAGTTTTCTCTGCAATGTTCCACTAACACATCAAGTGAAAACTTTGACCCACATAGTCTACAACAAGTTTTACCTCTTACATGTTTTTCATTTATACTTTGTATTTTTATCAACATAACTATTTTACTCAGACCAAAATATAATGTCAATTGTTTTGGGTTTTTTATCTTTTTTTTTTTTTTAATAACCTGCTGGCTTGTGCAAAGGTGTGTAAGTGTATTCAAGTGCAGGGACACCATACAAAGCAACATAATGTCTTAAGAATGTTTGTAGAGACAGCAAGATTTATAGAAGAAAACAAAAAGGATGTGTGACAGTGAGGCAGATAGAGTTATCTGAAACTACAGGGCCAATAACACTTAGTGTTATGACAACCCAGCAAGCAGAATCTAAACACACACACACACACACACACACACACACACACACACACACACACGTACACACACCATCCGAGAGAGGAAAAACAAATACAGAAAAAGACAACTGATTAATGATTAGTAATTAGCAATCTGCCCCCACCAGCAAGAGTCTAGATCTGCTTGCATGAAAGACAGTGAGTAACTGAGACAGTACACTGGTCAGTGGTAATAATCAAACATTAAAAAGAAAATTAAAAATGTATTCTCTTATACGTTCTTTCATTTATTCCTGCCTCCATTATTGTCTTTAGTATAAATTATCAGCAAATGAAACAGACTTTGTTTTATGATAATATTCACATCTTAAAGTTAATATGTGTTCATATCATATCATATTACAGATCCTCCAAAGCTTCCCTCTGTGTCAGTGAGTCCCTCTGGTGAGATAGTGGAGGCCAGTTCAGTGACTCTGAACTGTAGCAGTGATGCTAACCCAGCAGCTAATTACACCTGGTACAAGAAGAATGTAAATCCAGACCTTCAACCTCTCAGTAAAGAACCACAGCTTGTCTTCAGCTCCATCCAGTCCTCTGACTCTGGAGAGTATTACTGTACAGCTGAGAACCAGCTGGGGAAGAGGACATCTAAACACATCTTTATTGATGTGAAATGTGAGTGAAACATCTCATTTAAAAAGTAAAAAAAAACGCTTACACTGTAAACATCTTTGCACTTTTTTTAACCAAAAAGCATTTTGCAGATCATGCATGTTTTCTTCTGCTGTAAAAGTAAAATTTAACAGTTCTGTTTCCTTCAGTTCAAACTTTCAGACATTTCATTTATTTATAAGGACAACACACATTAATCAACATCTCTGTGTTAGTCAGCTGGCTGATTTTCAACTCCAGTCCCATGGCGAGATGGTCTGAAACTAATGAGATGATGCTTAAAAATTACAGACAGACAATAACAACAATATAAGCACTCACAAGACAGTTCACAAGCCGTGCAGAGCAATAGGAGACAGCAAAACATTAATACAATATCCACTATTCATCCATTCACCAGACCACCTTCCAGTTTACAGATGCTGCCACATGCATGATGCTGTTTTTAAATCATGTGCCACTGTAGTAATTATCACCCTAAAATAATCTGTGTTAATACATCTTTTATAGATGCTCCAAAGACCTCTTCTGTGTCAGTGAGTCCCTCTGGTGAGATAGTGGAGGGCAGTTCAGTGAATCTGACCTGTAGCAGTGATGCTAACCCAGCAGCTAATTATACCTGGTACAAGAAGAATGAAGACTCACCAAAAGCATCAGGACAGATCTTCACCATCACTGATGTCAGACCTGAACACAGTGGGAATTATTACTGTGAAGCCCAGAACAGAAGAGGACGTCAGAACTCCACCTTATATCTGACTGTTGTGGCAGGTAAGTTATGTTCATTGACCTTCACACACACACACACACACACACACACACACACACACACACACACACACACACACACACACACACACTGCATTTATTGATGAGCCATATCTCCTTCTTGTTGCTCTCAATTTTTAGGGAAATCAGTAATTAATATAAATATCATCAGGGTGATTCTGGTGGTCCTGATGCTGATTGCTCTGCTTCTCTTGAGTCTGTGGATGAGGTAAAATATTAAAAATTAAATACCTTCTTTTATTATCTTATTAAAACATTTTCATAGTTTTTGAGTCATTTAGGTAAATATTTCTTGATTTTGTTGAATTCAATCCAGGAAGAAGAAAACTCTGAGCTCCACCACTGAACTGAATGAACCTGTAGAGACTATAGAGGTGAGAGAGAGACCTTATTGACAGAACTTACCCTAAAATACAGTTATGATCACTTGACTCATAAATGCACTCAAACACATTCATATTATCAGCATGAAGCTGTGAAGTGAATTTATATTTAAATTACAACTTGCAGAATAGAAAATCGTAATGTATTTTCATCTGAACACAATAGCAAACAATTCAGTTTTAAACACATTTTAATACATCATTGATAAAATCTAATTATATGCAAGTTTTATGAATGAGTTCCATTAATCCTCATTTTGTTATCTCTCCCCATCAGTTGGACTCTTCTCTTGTGTATGAGAACGTCTCAGACTTGCAGGTCGTCACTGCAGCACAGACAGAAGACACAGAGGAGCAGGAAGACGTTGAGTAAAGTCCAGTCAGGCTGGAGCATCATGAAAGGAAAAAAAACAGGCCGACATCAGATTCATAGTAACAGTTATGAGAAGTACTTCACCTAAATTTCATGTGATTTTGTTGTGATGCAGTTGAACCAGAGGCTGGACTCACCTGATGGAAGCAGAAAGTAGTACAACAGTGAAATATGACAGTGGAGAGAGAGGCTGTAGAGGATGATGTGGACGTTTTCATGTTCAGTTTTCAGCAGCAGCAGCAGGTAGAAGTGAGCAGCACAGACAGTCAGTAACAGCATGTAGCAGAAGCTTTGAGAAGAATGTGCTGATGGCAGCTTGAACTGAATCATGTCGACGTGTCAAACATGATTGATTGTTTAGATCAGTTGAATGTCAGGTGGTGTGTGTGACTCAATTGATTTATAATTTACTGAGTGTTCTGTCTGAACTAATGCAAGCTTATTTTTTTCTCTGTAGAGTTAGTTATATTACAGATATTTAGGATTAGAGCTGTTATGTGAAATGTTGTTTTAAATGTAAAAATGCTGTAGACTGGAGAGAGAGACTGTAGAGGATAATGTGGATGTTTTCAGTAGTAGTAACAGGTGTGTGTGACTCATAACTGTGTTTATGTATATTGAGTGTTCTGTCTGAGGTAATGCAGGCTATATTATTGTACTTTACTCCATTGTCCTTTTTTATATTACAGATATTTAGGATTAGAGCTGTTATGCAAAATGTTATTTTAAATGTATACATAATAAATCACTTTTGAAGAATCCTGATTGGCTTCCTGGTTTGCACCTGTCCTGGCTCACAAAGCTCATTAAGTCTGTTCAGAACAAAGACATCAAACTGGAAGCATCACATTCACACCATGTGCAATAAACTGTATATTTTTACACATCAGATTCAAACATGAATGTCACATTATCCAGGTATCGCTGTGGCTGAATAAACAGCCAGTTTCCACAAAAACTGTAATTAGAAACTTAATTTCAGTTCCTTTTCACTGCTGCAGAGGGCGACAGTGTGCAGAAAGTTTCAGCTTTAGTGAGAAATGTCGTCTTGCATGCATTTTACACAGAAGGAGGACTGTGGATTTTGTCTGCCGTCACTGACATTGAAAGTGCATTATGAAGGGATCTTTATGGTTAATATGAACAGGATGAATGATTACAGCAAGAAAATGATGATTTGGGATGTTGCTAAAATGAAGATGCACAGACACAGTTTGTTTTGAAGAAGATCTTAATTGTCATGTGAGCTGTTTATATCCTTTTCGGTCCATTTAAACTCTTTGGGGTCACTCAGGGAAGCAGAATGTGTGGCAGTTTACTGAGTATGAAGCCTTTTCAGTATAACAGTCCATATTTGTTAGTGACAACTGTAGATCACTGACCGAATCATTTTCATACTTAGACACCTCGACTTTGAGCGTTTGTTCAACTACTGAACAACAAGGTCACCAATGTGAACAATCAACACTTCTGAAACTGAAGCTCTAATTGTAATGTTTAATGAATTAATGTCAAGCGTAAACAGATTAAGATGCAACTCAATCATAAAAAGTGAAAAGTACTAAAAGTAATTTTAAATGTGTCTAAACAATCAGTGATTGATGGTAAAATGTTGTTTCAGGGTTGTGATTCAGTATCTCTGATGTTTCACTGTCCTCTAGTGGTGAAGCTTCAGTGTTGCAGATTCAGGCTTCATCACTGATGATGTGCTCTGTGTTACAGTCAGAATGATTGTGAATGAGTGAGTTTCCAACTGCAGATGTACTTTGCTTTCTATGTTTTTTCATAATACTTACAATAAACATTGTGCTCAGCATGTGACTTCTTACATCCCATACTGATGCAGTACATCTCTTTGAACTCATGGTGGTGTATTCAGTGTCATAACATGCACTAGAAGTGTGAAGAGATGCATCAAACCAAATGTCACACAACCGTCACGTGACATGTTTTATTCAAGTTAAGAGAATATTCTGGTTTACTAAAGTGAGTAATAATGAACCTGTGGATCTGAGAACAGACTCAGAGTATTCAGGTCGTGTTCAGTATCGCTGTGATATGAACGACTGCACTCTGAGAATCACAGACCTGAGAGAGAGCGACTCAGCTGAGTACAAGTTCATGTTCATAATAAAACAAGGATGGAGATACATTGGTTCACCTGGAGTCACTTTGACTGTCTCAGGTAACATTTTCATTAGAAGACTTAATTGAATTTCAAAGGGTTAATAATATCTTGGAAATGTCACTGTTTGTGTGTGTCTGGACATAAATTACATTTCTTTTCTTTCTTCACATATACAGATCTCCAGGTGCAGGTGATCAGATCAACAGTCTATCAGTATTATACCTGGGCAGAGCTGAAGTGTCACAGCAGTTGTCGTCTACCTGATCGTTCTTCCTACATCTGGTACGAGAATGGACAGGAAATTTGGAGAGGAACATCTTCTTCTAATGCAAACTTCTTAAATTCTGCAGACAGCTATTCCTGTGCCGTTTAAGGATATGAGGTTTCCCCTCTCTTTCAGTTTGTGAGTTTTCTTCAAAGTCTTCCACTAACATAACAGCATCTTGTTGAGTTTTTTATCTAAAGTTCTGTACAATGATTTCATGTATTTCTAATATGAGCGACCCCACTGCCTCGATCCTCACTGGATCGAAAATACATAATAGAAAGAGTCATAATTGACCTTGTTTGCAGTTTGAGGTGCCCTGTCACCAGTTTTACAGATGTCTCTTTTACAATGGTGGTCTTTGGGGAAAATACTTTTTGGGCATCAGGGTGATTTTTCACTGCAATACCGCGAGTGGCCACTTTGAAAAATTGGCTGCAAAGCTGCAAGGCTGAGCAGCAGAGCCCTGTCCAGCTCTTCTAATATATCCATGTTGGAAATGGTATTATCCCTACCCCTATCCCTATCACTCTTATAGAGCAAATTCTAGCTGCCTGACAATTAACAGACATCTATTTCAATTTCTAGGAAAATCATTAACAAAAGTAAATATCATCAGGTTGACTCTGGTGGTCCTGATGCTGATTCCTCTGCTTCTCCTGAGTCTTCTCCTGTGGATGAGGTAAAAATCCATCAGTTTCATCCCTGTTCTTTTTTAGTAAAAGATTTATTCTCCTTCCTGGTGTCATGAATTGCATATTTGCTTGATTGAATCCAGGAAGAATAGAACTCTTCTATCCCCTACAGTACCGAATTACTTCGTAGAGGCTACGGAGGTGAGATTTTGCCATGATTTATGATTTTTATTACTTTGAATATGTGTTAAATGGATTTTTATACAAAGAACCCAAAGACATGCTTTGATCTGCTGTCAGACTTAACTCAAAAAAGGTTACAATTACAGCCCTGAAATGCAATGTACCATAAGTTTGTGTGATACTTAGCAGATCCACTGAAACTAGAGGTGAGAGTCATTGGATTGAAACTAAGTACGGTGACATTAAATAAGACAATGGAGAACAACTTCATGTAATATGGCTATGCTTTTGTATTTGTTCTTATAGGCATTTGTCAGGAGAAGCATTTACCAACAACCACAACTAGATCTTGTGTTTGTTGAAATACTTGACTGCCTGACTTTTCACATAGTACTACCAACAGGTCAACATTTCTACTTGTCTCAACACTTCAGTTCATGACAAGATACCTCTAAAGCATGTAAGCATCCTTAAAGCAGCTATAATCAATATTTTTCATAATAACAATGTATGAAATGTCAGTGTGTAATGTATTGGTCGTGGCTCGTAGTGATGAACTTACAGAGAATTATCAGCGACTCTGCAGCTCCCCTCAGCTTTATAGTGAGTTTCAGCTCATTGTTTAGCTGTCCGGCTGCAACTTTACTGTTACGGTTCACTCTCAGCACTCTCATAGAGTCGTTTTCAGCCGTTTTCAGAGAAAAAGCTCTAAAAACCCACTGTACACCACCTGGTCAGCACCAAACAGCAAACAGACACAGTTAGCTGTAGACTAGCTGGTGAACATAGTAGGGCATTTAGCAGCTAAAGAGCCAGATATTTCCCTCAGGAGTTGGTAGAGAGTAAAAACAGAAGCTAAAAGAGAGTGAATATTGGACTTACATTCACCAGGTGGATATGGAAATAAGCTGCTAATAAGTTCAACATATTAACATAAAGGACCAATGTGTAATATTTAGGGGGATCTATTGGCAGAAATGGCATATAATATTCATAAGTATGTTTTAATCAGTGTATAATCAGCTGAAAATAAGAATCATTGTGTTTTTGTTTAGAATGAGCCCTTTATATCTACGTAGGGAGCTGGTCCTTTTCCACATACCCTGCCATGTTGCACCGCCACGTTTCTAGAGTAGCCTAGAAGGGACAAACCAAACACTGGCTCTAGAGAGGGCCTTTCGTGGCCACTGTAAATTCTCATACATGCTTGGAAGGGCAGGGGGAGGGGTATTCAGTTGGTTGCAATCTGCAACCTCACCACTAGATGCCACTAAATCTTACACACTGGTCATTTAAACCTGCATTAACCAATTTTTTTATGGCCACTAGGGGCAGTGGAAACAAGTAGTGAACACAGCATTGCCATATCGTCACCTTTTAAAGGACCAGTTTGTAAGATTTAGTGGTATCTAACAGTGAAGTTGCAGGTTGCAACCAACTGAATACTCCTCCCCTCACCCTCCCCTTTCAAGCGTGTAGGAGAACCTATGGTGGCTGTGAAACTCGTCTTTGGTTTGTCTGTTCTGGGCTACTGTAGAAACATGGCAGTGCAACTTGGTGGGCTCTGTGGAAAAGGACCCCTCCCTATGTAAGTATAAAGGGCTCATACTAATGAAATAAAAACACAATTCTTAGTTTCATGGGATTATACACCAATTAAAACATGCTCATGAATATTATATTCCATTTCAGCCAAGTCCATTCTGCTAGATGCCACTAAATTCTACACACTGCACCTTTAAAGCACAACTGAGCGTAAGTAGGCTGACAAAATAAGCCTACAGCTTATACAGACGAAAGTTGAGTTTGACAATGTAGAGCTGAGCCTGACAAGCTGAATCTGAGATGTCTTACAATGGCCACTGAAAAGAGAACAAACATTTTTGATTTAGGTAACAGTTATTTTTCTAGTAGTTTTTATTTTGCTTCTGTAAAAAACAAAGCACAAAGTCATTACTTGGTCCAACAAATGTGGTGTGTAATGAGCATTGCTGCCTTACAAGGCTGCTGGATAAATGTGGTAACCCTGCCTGTTCTGAATCAGCATTGCTCTTTAGTGGTGAAGCTTCATGTTGCATATAAAAAGCTTAAGAGCATCAACTGTTTCCTTAACGAGATTCATAACAGCAGCAGGAAGAAATTTAATGTACGCTGTAGTGTTCTACATTAGCACACAGACATAAGAACATCTTCCAAAATGAATCTAGAGGAAGATGAATTGAAACATGAACCGGGTGTAAACTGTCGTTCAATCAGGAGGAGCTGCTGTATGATTTATTAACACTCCTTCAGTGACCCCAGTCCTGAGGTGATCAGCAGAAATGACTGAAAGAGAGCAACACCTGTCTGTAAAATCTGTCAAGCTGTCTGTGTCTCTGTGAGGGAATTTAGGCCAGGTTAAAGGAGGTCACCTGTAAGACTTATCTGTCCTCTCCTGGCATGTTTCTGGACAGCCTGTTGTTAAAAAATTACAATAAGTCATATAAAATCAAGGAAATTAACATAATACTATCTTTTTAAATGTTAAATCAAAATACTCTACATGCTTAGTAAACTCATTTTGTTAATTGATTTTGGATTGATTATAATAATGGCTTCATTCATCTGTTTTGTGATACACCCTTTATAAATTGTAACTTTTTGTAACATGATGTTACATTAGTATTGAATGACTTGTTTCTATTTTGCAACATACTTCACAAATTAGTTTTCTTCACAATGACTTTAAGGGCTATTTCACATCATTAACACACTTGCTTGTGTCTGTTTAAGGCCAAACTACTGTATATTTTTAAAAAATATTCTGAGTTACAGTACTTTGTATGATATGTCATATACATGAAGCACATATCCATTATAATCAAGTTAATTAATAAAGTTTTTAGTCTAGTTTTGTTAACTTCATGCATGTGTCAACCATCCTGAAATGTTTCCTTTCAGTTTCAGCTTTGTTGGGCACTGTTTTATTATCTGTAAAAACCATTTGTAACATAATAATTTGTACAAATAAGTTACAGTAATACAATTGCCCTTACTTACTGGTTGAACATGAGAACTAGATAAACCCTTGAAGGAGGAGGAATCTGCCTCTCCTGCTTTTCAAGCTGTGAGTTCTCCGTGAGGAGAGAATCAGGCTCCATATGCTGGTCTAATCCAGCCCAGGTGGTCCTGTCTGCTTCTATTAGAGGAGGCTGCGACCAGAGAGGCCATCAGCCATCATCCATCAGGCTGACTCTGAATCAGTGAGGAAAGCCAAGCAAATTGATCTTGAGCTTACTTAGAGATTATGGGCAATTTACCCAGGTGACGTTCTCTCCCTGCATGCATGACTCCAATATTTATTTTTGAGGTAAAGATGCATTATAAGCATGTAGGTACGTTTACATGTAAGTCTGTGGTTGAGCTCAGGTAATAATTGCACAGGATCTGAAAGCTGATGAGACAATCAACAGCTTTTGATCCCCCCAACATGTTCTGTTTTTGAATGGTGAGGGATAAAGAGCACTGTGGAAACAGGCAGATGCCGCTAAAGTATTTGCATACATACATTTCTAATAAACTAATTATATTATTATATTGAGTGAAATTTTGCTGTTTTTTGAACAAATATTTCACAATATTTCATATTTTAATTAACATTAAACATGTTTCTTTTGTCAAATAAAATGATCTTGTATACAGTTGTTATGAACTTTAATCAAGGCTTCTGAACATATTCCATGATCAGCAATGGCAATGAAAGTAACCATAAATATATATATAGAAATAGATAAATAACCTACAAACTAACAGTTGAACAAAGTACTAATCATTTTTGGGGTGTAAAAGTTAGAAACAGTAAGTGTCCCGACACACATCGAGATAAAACCAAGTTTAGATCTTCATCATCCTGGTGGACAAACTCCTCAAGTCGAACCAAACCTGGGTCTGATAACATTTGGGGTGCTTGTTTTAACTTCCTGAGAGGCTCAGATTGGTGGAGTTAACCATATCAGGACAAATTTGGAAAGAACTGGGTGAGGTAGCGAACATATATTTTAAGTTTCCTGTGGTTTTGCTTGTTTCCCTTCTCCACATCCCAGCAGTTGTATAATTTTAAAAAACAACAACAAGAAAAAAACAAATCACGGGGCTGACGAAGCAAAACGCAGCTCTAAAAATGTGAAAGTGTGGAAAATAATCCCAGCAGCTTTTAGGTGATCACTGGTGCAAAGTTCATTTAATGTGCAAGCCAGGACTACATGCAGGAGCGGCTGACGGTGTGGAAATTTCATACATATTCTGCACTTTTAAAGCACTAGTTCACACAGTAACTTTTTATACTCAAACAAATCAGTAAACCTTTTTTTTTTGTACCAGACTCATCAGAAATTGCAGACCAGAACAGCCACAGTAACAAAACGGCACTCAGCAGCCCAACAACCGCCAAACTCTGCTGTTGGAGGTCATTGAGCGTTTGATGGTTTACTTTAGAAGCTTGTTCTGATGCATGACTGATGCATGTTAAAAGTTTACTGCAGCAATTTAGTATTGCACTTCTGTTAAGTTGGGGGCTTGTGGAAGAAAGATATTCTGAATTTTTGGATCTTACAGTTTCCACAAAGCATCTTCTATTAGACCTTCCCTGCCTTGTAAATGCTTTAAAACTCTACAATCTCTACTCTCTGTTATTAATTAAAGGTCTTCCGCAAATGAGCAGCTCTAAATGTTACAAAAGCTTCAACCGGAGCCACGGAAGACAGTTTACAACTGTTTTCAAAGGATATAAACTTTGTGACAGGTAAACTGATCTGATGTGTAAAATCAGTGGAGTGCCTCTAAAAGCAAGGGATGAGCGTTTTTCAATTTTCCTGTCCACACATTCCCTTTCAGTCTGAGGATTTTAACTGGAAACCTTTAAGTCATAAACCCGCTTTTCTGAGCTCTTTCTGGAACTTGCGTTGTCCTGCGTGGTGATAATCCTTACCCATCTGGCACCTTCTGTCAGCAAGTTAAAATAAACCAAGTTATTTACAAGCCTTATCTGACCCAGGTTTGAAATCACTTCACTTGAATTCACAGCTCTGCTCTCCCATCAGACAGTTGATCTTCTTCCACCAGGTTTCCGAGAGGCTCTTGATCTTATCGGGCGTCTTCTTCCTCAGAGTCAGCCTCTGCTGCTGCTGGACGCTGCTACTGTCCATCTGCTGGATGCTGGCCAAGATGGCTGAATCAAAAGTGTCTTTCAGGTTTTTCTGAGTCAGCGCGGAGCACTCTGCGAAGCTTACTGCCCCGAGCTCCTGGGCGAGTTGTTGGCCTTCCTCTGTGCCCACTGGTCGCTCCTGGTTCTGTGCCAGGTGGATCAGTACCTGGACATCCTCCCTCAGGTCCAGCTGGGTGCCAACTAGGATCAGGGGCGCGCCAGGACACTGTTGACGGATCTCAGGCACCCATCTATGGATCAGGTTGCGGAAAGAGCAGGGACGGACCACGCTGTAGCAGAGGAGGAAGACATCGGCGTTCTTGTAGCACAGCGGCCGGATGTGCTCCAGCTCATCCTTCATGGAGCAAAGAAACAGAGAGGCCACGTCAGAGTCAACTTGGCAAATGAAAGGATACAGCTGGCATTAATCTATATGTTTCTTATTGACCACAAATCCCTTGAGAGACCAAAACCAACAATGTGTTAGCCCGTCTCTCAGTGCTTAAAGACTTCTCTACCCTGTCTGTAGAAATCAGCCTCAAGCACATTGGTTCCAACTGAAAATGTAAATCAGCTCATAAGCTCACAAGTATGTAATTACATTTTTAAACAGGCTCAGTCTTTTCCTAAAACAGCTTTTCACTGTAGTTTTTAACAAACAAACAGCAGGAAAAAGTGCATTTGTTGGGGACTATTTTTAGCAGCGGATGAATGCACGTTTTGTGCTCTAGTGAGTGTTTCTGGCAGCAGGATGGTGTGTGTGTGTGAGAGAGAGTGACTTTAGCCTTGTTGATTTTTGTTCATTTGCTTTTTACTTGAATTAAACAATGTAAAAGTCATTAGTATTGTAAATGTTTGAAAAGACTCTACTTCAGCTGTTTCTTTTCAGTTTAGAAAAGGGAAGCTGCTAACAGGAGAGTTGACACTATAGTGGATAAGAAACATGTGCAGAGCTATACACTGAACCAAAAGAGGGCGAAGGAGCACAGAGGGAACAGAAGGGTCCAAAACTTCTGAAATACAAGTATTATTTATTCCTGCAGGGGGCGATGTTAACTGTGGAGTTACAGGACTACTCGGGATTTGAGGCATCTTACATTAAAAGGGGTCTTAAAGGATTTGAGTCCAGGACTAAAAGCAAGCTGCAGGGGGCAACCAATACAAACACAGCAAGAACTGCAAACTGTTAACTGTGGCACTAATCACTGACAAATATTGATCACTGACGACTTACATTGATTGATCCATCAACCAGCCCCCATTTCTATCGTGGCAAAGCAGGAGGAGAGAATTTGTTTGAAGTTAAAATATAACTAAAGTTATTAGACTCCCTGTAACCTAAATTCATGCACCTGTTAATCAGCAGCCAACACGTTCAGATGAGTTAAGACGTATTAATTTGAGGAAGAGGAGGCGCAGCTCACCTGTCCAGCCATGTCACAGAGCTGCAGTCTCACTGGTTTTCCGTCGACCACAACCATCACTGAGAAGATTAGAACAAACTATATGAGTCGAAGCATTTTTCTTGAAACATAAACTTCATTAGCCTCTTTATAAAGTAAAAGGTCATATATGGACACGTTATATACGCTATAGAAGTGAAAACTCATGCAAGTAACTTAAAGAAAGTCAAATTCGATAAAAGACATTGGTAACCTAAACGTTCAGGTGTGCGTAAAACCTGCGCGCAACGCTAAAAATCAGCCGCATTGATGTCAAATATTACCTGTAAAGTTGTCAAACGCTGTGGGAACATATTCTGTCGGGTATCCGTTAGTGGTGTAGCTGACGATGAGGCTGGTCTTGCCCACCGCTCCGTCTCCAACCAGGACGCAGTTCACCTTGCGCTCAGGTGCGGAGCCGGACCGCCGGCGCTTCACGCTCAGAGGGAAATCCCGGTTCTTCAAGCGCCGTGTCGGAACCGGGGGACAGTCAGTCCCGCATACCGGGTCCGACACACGGCAGGGCTTCTGCTTCCCGACCTCCTGAGGAAGCATGGCTCTGCCCAAGACTTGAGAATTACGCTTTTGTTGTTGTTGTTGTGTAGACTAACGGTTCAGAGTCGCCTCGCCGCGCTCTCCATCTTCTTGACAGCTCTCGTGTTTCTGCTGCTGTTTTGGTTGTTAAACGCAAACTTTAAGCACCAAACGATATTTAGGTGTGTTTCATGTGTAACCCTGGCAGAGATTTGAAGCGCGCAGTGGCACAGCCGTCGGGTTTCTCCGCTCAGCAGGAGCTCCTGATTGGCATTCTCCCTACATCTGCTGTGGTCGTGATTCCTAAGAGGCTTACCGAGCAGAGCGCCATATGAAGCTGCAGAGCTTTCCAAGTGAAATGAACTAAGCTCACAGGAAACATTTATCCCATGGAGTAAAATATACAGTAGGCTATGTCTCTCTCTTTAGCCCATTTACACATAAAAGAAGGAATTAAAACTCTAAATTTAGTGGATTTATACAATTTTGTGGATTATCTTCCTGCAACAAGGGCCAAACAATAAATAGGTGAATTTCAGTCCTTTTAAAACATAATAAAAACACATGAATGCTGATTACATACATATGTTGGGCAGTGTTTGTCCAATAAATTATATTCAAGCATAAAAACATTCCCAGATGGAGCTCTTTAGGACAAAATCTGTCCCTTCTGCTGAATACAATTCAATTTGAATGGAATAAATGAGCGAATAAATGACAATAACATACATCTAAATGTTGTAGTTTCTTTTCCTTTATCGTTCTGACTCACCGCCTCTGTCCTAACATAACATCTATATAAACAACCCCATATTTCACTTCCCATCAGGCTGTTTACAGGAAAATGCAGCATGTTCAGATGAAGTAGCAGACGGACGCCCCCTAGTGGTGAAGTCGCGTCAGCCGTGAGACTGAAAGCAACACATGAATCATCATTTCTCATCACTGTCACCAGCAACAAATAAACAGCAGAGCATCCTGCTTCCACAGAGAGACAGACAGACAGAGAGGGAGGGAGAGAGAGAGAGAGAGAGAGAGAGAGACAGAGAGAGCCTGGGGGGAAAAAACAGATTAAAACATCAAAAGAGGAGAGGAGGCTGCAGTAAACACACTGAAAAAAAATCTCTCCATGCAGCAAAAGGGAATGTAGAAAGTCTGGCTTTGATGTTGCTTTTATTATTCTCATCGAGTAATAAATTCATGAGTGTCATATCACTACATTTTGCAATTAGTTATTCATACAATTTCCTGAAATGTGATGACATTTTATCAAATAGTTTGACTGATATGGAGTATATGAGAGCTGATACAGATGCAAATAGCTGATATCTTACACCAATATATAAATATATTTTAAAAATGATCATTTTATACCCTAAAACTTCAAGAATGCAGTGTTTGTCTCCAAAACATTCTTCTTGTCAAAGTAACAGAACATCACAGTTTTTCTGAGCTTAACAGGACAATAAAACTGCCTGAAACAGGATTCATCTGTTATTTTATTGTTAGCAGCCCTTTCAGACATCCACCACAAATGTTTGGTGGTAGGAAAAAAAAAATAGAGGATAAATATAAATTTCAGGCATTATAGAACCTGCAGATTAAACAGCAGTACAGTTGTGTATTGATAGTCCTGTGTTTGACTGATATATCAATATAACATGTTTTATTCTTGCATTACAGCCAAGAAATAGCTTCACACAACCAGCATCTCCCTCCTCCGTCTTCACATGTCTTCATTTCTCCAGGAGGCTGCAGAGCGACAACATGGAGAAAGAGCAGGAGTGTGTGTATGTATGTGTGTGTGTGTGTGTGTGTGTGTGTGTGGGAGGCAGAATGTGTTGCCATGCAGTGAACAGCACCGAAAACACCAGTGAGTGGGAGTGAAACCATACACACCAGCAAAGAACAAGACACCATTTCACACACACACACACACACACACACGCACACACTCATACTCATACGTACACATCATGCAGCTACTCATTAAGTCCACTCTAATCACTAAATAACACATTTTTCCATGCAAATAGTTTTGGCTTTATTTGCTCAGGTTTGGAGATGAGGCACCTGCTGCTACCCAAATAATGGAGGTGAAGTGAATTTTGTTTGTGGTGCTTGCAGGATTGAAAAGTTTGTCAAGCAGACTGTCTTTTCAGAGACAATCAGTGCATTTACATCCACTTAAGTAGCCGGGTTACAGTCGGCTTTCTCCAGGAAGCTGATTTCTTAAGTGTCATGTAAACGAGAAACCTGGTTTCTGTAATCGGGGTAGGGGATCAGAGAATCCTGGTCGTGTGTCCCTGGTTTTACTGTGGACTGTTTTTATTGGGAAATATTTTCTACTAACAGCGTGGTCCGTGGATTATCTAAGTAAGTCACTGGCTTGATGGGAATTAGATCTGATTCAATTTAAATTGGCAACTTTAAGAACTTTTTTTTTCTCACTTTGATATAATTTTGGAAACCACAATTTAATTCAGTTTACACATTTTAATGTGTGAATAATATCAGAGTTTCAGCCTATTTAACCGAAAACAGATTTGTTTTTCACAAACACAAATAGGTGGCAATATCACAGATATGGTGTGTTGTTGCCATTTTTTTATAAGGCGACAACAACAGACTTTCAATGAACCACAAATCTCTATTTATCATCTATGGATAACCAATAAAGTATGTCTCTAGTCTCCAACTGCAACACAGAACATACAATATATTCACATATGAGTCATTTTTAGTCAAATGAGTAAGTTGTATCTTACTAATGTGAAACATAATATCTGTCCTCAGATATAATCTAAAACAAGTAAAAACTATTTTACTTCTTTTAATAAATTAAACGAAATAAATACAACATATAGGCCTGCATTTCCACTGCACCGGTCCGATTGAAACATCCCGGAAAAACTGACCAATGGTCGAAGCCAATTGCAGACTCTTGCTCTACTGTATACTGAGGACTCTCATTGACGTAAAGCACTCTTTAGCTCCTAACCCTAACCTTTGAAGTCTAAAAACACGAACTGGTCCTCATAGAGACAGACGTACAAGAACAAACTATCTTTCAGCTCCTCTTCGGTGTAAATCTGCTAAAAATAATCTGTAACCAGGCACTGAAATCACTGCTTAACAGGATTAACGAAGAGTCAGTGAGAGACAACGGAGATCTACGAACTCTGTGAATGGAGACGTTGGGCAGCTTTGGATGCTGGCACTAAACTCAGAAACCTATAAACCCTGTCAGCACATACACACACACACACACACACACACACACACACACATAATATACAAAGCTGCTATTCTATTCTTCATGTACAAACAGTCCCCCTCCTCCTCCTCCTCCTCCTCCAACATCTGATAAACTAGACACCTAATCAGAATCTTTGGGGACCCTGGGCCTCCTTTTGGAGTTTGCAGACCAGGCAAATACATTAACTCAATTTAGCGTTTGGGATTAAGGACCAGCCCCTCCCCCCCCCTTCTAACACACACACACATACACAGATACAAACACACAAACACACACTGTCATCCCCCTTCTCCTCCTCCTCCTCCTTCTTCGCTCTGCCTTTCCTCTTTCCCTCATCTCTCTTTTTGATGGGATCAGCTGAGCGATACATTCTCCTCTTCTTCCCCTGCACCCTCTCTCCCTCTCTCTCTCTCTCTCTCTCTCTCTCTCTCTCTCCCTCTCTCTCTCTATCTACCCTCGGGGGACCGGGTGCTCGGACTCTATAGTTATGGGCCGGGGCCATCTGTCACCGTGCACATTCACGCAGCCACCAGAAGGCCGCAACATGTGCAGATTTAAATGGAGAACCCAACTTTCCCAGGACACACAGGCCTGACCCCGGCAGCCGCGGCAACCCCCTCCCCTCCCATCACCCCGTGCCTCCCCCCTCCTCCTCCTCTTCTTCCCTCCATCCCACGACCATCACCACCACCATCCAGCATCCCTAAAACCCAGACCCAACCCACCTGCCCCACCCACCTCCTCCAGCACCACCAAGAAATACTGTCTGCATGTGAATCAGTGAATTAGAGCCCCCCTGTCCCCCCTTGCACCTCACACGCCAACCACCACCACCACCACCACCACCTCCTGGACCAATCATCCCCCCCAAACACACCCCACTAAGTGTATGTGTGTATGGTAATGGTAGCGCAGCGTGCACGAGCACCTTCTTTACACACAATGATGGATTTCCACCTTACGTAGCAGCTGATGGTGGTGGTGGGGGCGGTGGGGGTGGGTGGAGGAGTGAGGGTGGGAAGAGAAGGCGATGAGGGCAACCCTTGATGGATGTGTGAGAAAGAGAGAGATCAGCTGATTGGTAAAATTGATTGTGAAGGAGAGAGGGAAAGGAAGAAGGGGAGTGTGTGTTGGGCAGCAATACAAGTGTGTGTGTGTTGTGGTTTTTGTGGTTGTGAGGAGGGGTGGGTGAGAAGGGGTGAGGGGTGGGAGGGTAACAGGATTGGTCTTGTCTGTGGGACCCACGGGGAGGACAATGGGACCGGCGGGGGTGGGGCGAGTGTCACACACTTTTGCTTTGTGGCTCGGTCAACAGGCGTGTGCCACGGGTGTCGTCTCGCCTCCCCTCGCCTGCTGTCCGACTCTGTGGAGGGACCGGCAGCCATGAGAACCGGGGCCCCGGGCCCTTTAATGAGGGGCGTGCTGTTTCTTATCAAAGATGGACAAGCCATCATTACAATCATCATTAGAAGCTGCAACAATGGAGCACGCCTCCCTTAGCTATGGATGGGAAAATCCTCAGCCAGAGCCGCGGCGGTGACGGTGGCAGTGGGGGGATGAAATCAAAAAAAAAAAAAAAAGAGCACAAAAAAGTCCCAGTGAATGTGTCTATTTAGTGAAACTGCAACAGTCACGTCTGATGAGGCAGCACAGCTCTGTAAGTGAAACATTTTATCCCCAAATTAAACAGAAAAACGGTGACAACATTATCTTTTAAAACCATTGACACATGTCATAAAAACTAAATATACTGATCTGTCCTGGAACAAGGATCCCTCTTCTGTTGCTTTTCCCAAAACGTCTCCCTGTTTCTTTTTTGGTTGGACCACAACAGCACAGCCAGCCCTTCAAACCCAAATGTCTGTCACTGAGTCACTGACTGACTGACTGACTGAAGACTTTACACCATTGGTCGGCCAAAGGTGGCCAAAGTTGGCTGAAGGCCGCCGAAGCTTGGGACAGCCAAGCATCCCAGGACGCATTTTGCACCAAATGGCAGTGATGGTGGAAATTGTGAGCCAGGCCAAAAGCTGTAAGGGTTGTTAATCTATCACTTGAATAACATGAAGTTTTAATATTTTTTCAGGTGAGAAAGTAACCATTTAGATTCCCAGTGTGTGGTCAGTTTATCCAAATAACACCTATTTGGAAATTTGCTCCAACAGTTTTGGAGATGTGAGGATCCGCTGGTCGGGTGCCAGCCGGTCATCTCAACTGCTAACAACCCGACTCCTGAGATGACCGGCCAGTTAACATCCATTGTCATCCTGGGGCAGAGTCAGACTGGCCAACGGGAGCACAGGGGAAATCCCGGTGGGCCAGTCGCTATGTGGGCCGCTTGAGCAGCCCGTTATACAAAAACAAGAACCTCTTATGTATTTTCCTCCCTTGATGTCAAAAAACATAAAACCTCTTGTTTAGACAGAGTTTTTAACTTTATTTGCAAAAATAAGCCACACAATGTAAAAAAAGGAGGTTATGTCTGTCTCTAACAGAGGGAGGTCTTAACATTTTGGACTTTTCCTCATTCAACCACATCAAAAGATTTCTAAAAGATCTGGATGTGTGGAATATTATTCCAAACTCTGTGGTTAAAAAAGTAGGTGGTCTTAATTTTTTATTAATGTGCACTAATGCTGTCAGTGAACTTCAAATCAAAGTCTCCAACTGTAATAGGTAAGCTCTTATGTGTTGGTATTTTCTACATAAGCATAACTATTCTCCTCACAGATGTTTTTTTATGGGATAACGTCAATGACACGTACAGAAACAAATTATTACTTTTTGAAAATTGCTTGTAAAACAGCTATTTAACTGTGAAGGGCTTCTGTATTCATATGAAGATTTTATAGAGAATTATAATGTTCCTGTCTCCCAAAGTGAGCAAAGCACTGTAATTAATGCACTGTCAACTGGCATTATATGTTTATCACGTTATTTATCACGTATATTCTTAATATTGAAGACAAAAGCTCTTTTTGTAATTATATGGTGGAAAAGCTAAAATATGTGTTTATTCAGTGTGCACATATGTCAATGTTTTGAGCGGAGCACAGAGCTATTGTGGGGTCACCATGGCATAGTGAACTTTAATGAATGGCAGGTGATCAAAATGTGTAAATACAGATGTTCAATGCATCACATTGCTTCAACCTAGGCGGAGATAAACTCATGTTAGCATCCGTTGTAATATTTGTACTCTAGGCCAGGTTGATGTTTTTATATTTTATAATACAGCTCTAAACTAAAGGTGTCATGCTGACCAACCACAACAACTAAATTTAATGTTACAACCAGCACTAACATGCAGCTACCATTCTATTCAGTTTTCTAATCCACGTACATTACATTTTCCATTTCCACCTATCACAGTCGCTGGGAAGCACTGGTTATTTAAACATGTCTATTTTTGATCAGTAATTCTGTTTAGGATAGGCTACACATTTTCTAAAAGCAAAACATATGTAAAACAGTTGTCAGCAATGTTATTCATATCATTTAGGTGTTAACTCAGGTTGCGGCAGCTTTATTATCTCTGAACTATGAACTTCACTGTAATAACTGTAGTTTACAGTCCTGCTTTAAAGTTCTCAATGGACTTCATTTACATCAAACATCCTGTACACAATGCTATAAATACCTACATGTGTAAACTGCACCTTAACATTTTCTACCAATACAAAAACAATATTGAGTATACACAATCGTAAACATATTTTCTCATCTGCATGAGTAAAACTCTTATATTCCATGGATGTCTCTTACTCAGTTTAACTAACTGAAAACATCACATTACACTTTCAACTGTGTTTACTGAATGACCTTGACACTCTAACAATTGCCGGGAAATACAATAAACCTCGCTCTCCAGCCTACATCTCTACAGGCCCACAGGTTTAACTTGGCTAACTGTCTGTATTCTAGCAATAATTTCACTCTTATACATTCTGAACACAAATAACATTACCTACACAACACAGTAAAATGCTATTAAATAAAAATGAACAAACTACTGTGGTGAGTGCACATGAGCTAAACATTGCACAGGCTTTGTTGCATCAAAATATCCATTAATGCTATCTATTAACACATGTTAGACTGTGAATTACATATGCTAATCACTAGCGTGAAACGCTAACACTTCCAGCACATACATACGTCCCGGCCTCACTTGTACATTTAAATTCACATTGTATGTGACCCCCAAACCAATGTCCCTAACGTTTGTCACCATAACAGTCCCATTTTATTTTTCTTACCTCTGCAAAACACATTTAAAACAGCTGTCAGCACTTTACACATGGGGGCATTAGCTCAGCTTGCGGTCACTATGACCCGAGTCCTGGTTCTGATGGCCAGCACGTATTTTGGATTTCGAGACCTGCTTTTTTTCTGACTCATGGTCAAAAGTTCGCTGACTAGAGATCAGCTCTCACGACCTCAGTCCAACCATTACTATAGTAGAAGGAAACAGCAAACTGGCTCTATATCTGCTGATCAGCTGTCATCATTGATTGACCAGCCTTTGTCCCACCTTATTGTGTTGATGAACTTGACCAACGACCCATCAGATCTGGGCCATGGCCACTCCAGGCCACCCCCTAAAATGGCCATTGTTTTGATGAGAAAATTTTTCTTAAAGAAAATGATTTGTTATTAAAAGTTCTGTATGTAGAAAAGAGAAAGAGAAATTCCTTCTCATTAATGACATCTAAGGCCATTAAATGAGGTGCTGTCAACATCCTGGTGCTCATGCTTGGGTGTTTTCAAATTGATGACCCTGTTGTAAAAATAGTCAATGGTATTCCGCCAACTTGATGGGTTGGCTGTCAAAGAGATAAATAAAATGCATCTGACTTGATAAGACCAGTATCTACTGACCAGTATCAGCTAAAAGTAAGATGAACTTTGCTAGTTTTATGGTTTGAGTCCAAGGGTTAAAGTCTGATTTTATCTGACGTAAAAACATTCTCGAGAGCTGACTGTAGAAAGAAATCCACTGCTTTTCATTAGGATTTAACAGCTAGAACTTTTCATCTGGAGTATTCCAATGAGGATCAGGTGCTGCATCCTCAATCAAGCTTCCTTTTCCTGTTGAATATCATCTACAATGTGCAATAAATAAGTTGCTCTATCACACTATAGAAAAACACTTTAGAAAATATTTTTGGAATGTTTAACTACAGAAATTCATGTTGAAAAATCTAAAAATATAATTTTTAGCTGTATATATAGAACACCAGGAACCTGCCTTGATACATTTGAGGATACATTTAATTGTATGTGGTGATTTTTTTTTTTGAATTGATTTATTAAATCCAAATGGACACAAAAGGACAGAAGCCTATTTCCGGTGATTATAAAACCAAGTAGAATACCAACAGACACTGCTAGATTGATAGACAACATATTCACAAATAAAATTAAAAGCAAAATAGTAGGTGAACTACTCATAAATGACATAAGTGACCTGAAAAATTGCAACAACAAAAAAAAGAAGATTCCTTTTTTTTTTTTTGCAAATTTTCAGAATTTTAAGATAAAAAATGAAAATAGGTCTAACACTTGTAAACTGATTCAACACAGAACACCAGAAGCCATCGCTGCCCTCAAGGTGGACCTGAGGAAACGAAACTGGAACAAGGTTTATGCTAATGATGATCCTAACAAAGCCTATAAGGCTTTTTTATACACATTAATTGTACTATATGAAAGAAACTGTCCGTTAAGAAAACTAACAAAGGAGCACAAATATGTGAACAAGCCATGGATTACCTAGGGGATATAACACATGTAAAAAATAAAAAAATATTATATAGGAGATTTTTAAAACATAGAGCAAAAGAAGCAGAAAACACTTGAGTAACACTCAAAAACATGGAGAGTGCTTAACAGCATACTATAAACAGGTCCTGGAAAAACAGACAATCCATACTTTGTAAAAGATAATAGTACAATTATGAATAAAACAAAAGAAATTGCCAATGAATTTAATGATTATTTCGTAAATGTTGGATACAATCTAGCAAATGAGATTGCAGATGAAGATACTGTTCATAAAAACTCATTGTCAGAAATTTTACAAATTGAAAGTTCACTGATTGGACTGAAATTGATATGTCATCAGTAAAAAATATTATAAGATGTATATAGTAAAACCATTGACACATATCTGCAATCAGTCCTTCCAAACAGGTATATTTGCCAGCAAAATGAAAACAGCAAAAGACATTCCTATTTATAAAAGTGTAAGCCGGCATCTATTCTATATATGATAATTGCCTAGAAAAACAGTTTACTGAGTGATCATCGGTATGGCTTTAGAGCACATAGGCCCACCTCAATGGCAGTGACAGAACTGGTGGGAGAGACATCTACTGCAATGGACAACAAGGAATATACTTTGAGGGTGTTTATAGACTTAAAAAAAAGCATTCGCTACTATTGATCATGTCTTATTAATGAAGAAGAGATATGGTATTAGAGGGATAGCACACTCATGGCTAAGAAGTTACCTTGATGACAGATAGAATATGTACAAATAAATAATGTCAAATCTGATTCATTGAAGGTTACTTGTGGGGTTCCACAAGGTTCAGTGCTGGGCCCTAAACTGTTTATACTGTATATAAACGATATTTGAAAAATGTCTCAAATGTTAAAGTTTGTTTTATTTGCTGATGACACTAATTTATATTAATCTGGGAAAAGTTTGGAACGGCTATAGTGGAAAGGAAATTGAAAGTCTTGGTTTAATATTAAGTTCTTATTGAATTTAAGTAAAACAAAGCTTTTTTGTAAATGGCAAATCAATAGAAAAGTAAAAATTATGATCATGATTTTGAAATAGAAGGAGTAAAATAAATTAATGGGTGTGATAACTGATCATAAATTATGTTGGAAACCACACATAAATAATGTAAAAACTCACTATATTTACTTTATTGTTCTGTCATAGTTCCATACATTACCTACTGTGTGGCGGTATGGGGAAACACATTCAAAACCAACACTAATCCAATTTTCATGCTATAAGAACGGTAAATCAATCAGATTATTATGAACCAACCAACACACTATTTATTAATTTACTTGCTATAAAATTTTGTGATCTAGTTGATTTTAAAATTGCACAGATAATGTTTAAAGCACAAAATAATTTACTTCCTAACTGTATCCAGAGGTTGTTTGAAATTAGAGACAGCCCATAGAAATTTAGGGGAATAGGTATGTTTTTAAAAAAAAACAAGGGTAAGAACAAATATAAAAAATAGATGTGTATCTGTCAAAGGGGTTAACTTGATTGAGGTGTGATCATTATTGTGTCTTTTGTTTTTTTTTTTTTGTATAGCCTGAACCTTGTAGTGAAAGAGTTGCCCATTAGAACATGTTATGTAAAAAATGTCGGTATAATAAACTAAAGCTTCGGCTTTCAACAGTTTTTTTTCTGTTTTCCTTTTAATTTAATGCCTTATTGTTATTTATTTCTTTCTATGTGAATTAATTCTGGAAAATTGTCATTGAAAATTGTTGTTGTTAATAAGGACCGAAATAAATTACTACTACTACTACACAGAAATTATGATCTCTCTTTCTCTCATTCAGCAGTTTATTTCATTCAGAGGGGGCTGGGAGTCCTCTTCGTCCAGGTTACCGTGTCGCGCACCGTAACCCTGCTCCGAGTTTGTCATCATTAATGTTCGTACAAAAAACGTGTTGCTCTGCCGTGGCCTTTCTCAAGAGTCTCCTCCAACTCCTTTTTAATGCTCTCCGCTGGCCTGTGGCCCTGGCCGCAGGGAGCATTGTCATGGTGCTGAAGGTGGAGGGGATACTGGGAGGAGGTGAGTGTGTGTATGTGCGTGTGTGTGTGTGTGTGTGTGTGTGTGTGTGTGAGGGGGGGCATGACGCTGCAGCAGTGGCAGCTGGCGGCCCAGCTTGCAGGGGCCATCTCTTCACAATGGAGAGCCTTCCCCCTGGGGCCAGTGATTTAGGACAGGGCTCTCTGGACAGGCCCCTGGAGAGGAGGAGAGAGGACACTGGCTTTGGAGGAACGCACCCTCCCTCCCTCCCTCTCTCCCTTCCTCCCACACCTCCACCTCCCCTCCTTCTCCTCGCCTTGTCCTCTAAAGCTTCCCTGCTGGTTCCCGTGCCCCTGCAGCTCCTCCACACACACTCCTGACACCCTCCCCTCATCCCACCGTGGCTAAGCTCTCTCCTGGGACGGGCAGGCAGGCCTCTGGATGGGGAGCATTCCTGAGGTGTAGCACACTAACGCTAGTCGGACACAATGGGGGGACGACAACAGGTGCGTGTGGATCCTCTGTCGTCCAGCGGCAGCTGAGAGATAGGGACGGGGGGCTATTATGGCGCCATTATCCGCCACTGCTCTACCGGTGGGCTGTTGGACCTCTTTTCTCGGAACAAAAACAAGGCCTTTTATGTGTAACCTGGTCTTGTACCCACCCTGCTCCGACAAGCCTCTCTTTCATCCTCCTACCCCAGCTAGCACCTGCCACCCCTGGGCCCTCCAAACAAGCCCAACGGCCACTTATCCCAAGATTGGATTCAATTCAATCGAAGCCCAACTGCAAGAAAACCTGAGACCACTTGTTTAAAACATCCACCACTTCATATTCGAGCCATAGAAATTATCCAGGCAGCCACCTCTGTACACCACCCAGCCCCCCCCTCCTCCCTCCTCTGTCCCTCTGAATTATGTTATGTCTCAAATGAGCAGTCATACAGCAGATTGTTTGGTGCAGCCACTTGATATAACTGGTGACAATGCCTCTAACAGAGCGAGTGTCCTGGGGGGATAGGCAGTATTTGGTTACTGCATCCCTGATCTCTCCCCATTGTGGTGAGCTCCGGGTCCCATGGAAGGTTGAAAGGGGGTTTGGGGAGGGGGACATGTGCGCATATGTGGGCCCACAACGCAGGTGCCTACATCTGTTCATTTCTGGGCAGATGCTCATGGTTGTAGAGATAGAGAGGGAGAGTTAGAGAGAGAGAGAGGGGAGGGGAGGTGGACTTCCTCCATTTACTCTCTCATCATTCATCAAGGCGATTTGGCCTAGATGGAACAAAATTAGTTGAGTTGAGTGCAATAAATGGTGAGTTGCCTCCCTTCTTTATCAAAGAAAAGGTCCAAAACACCCATGTACTTATTTATTTATTTTTAATATATGATATGGGGGCTATTTTTCACAGTTTGGGCTAGTGCTGTAACAGTTAGTCGAATGATTAACGTCAACTGTTTTGACATTGATTAAGCAAAAATGCCAAACATTTACTGTTTCCAGCTTCTCAAATATGAGGATTTTCTCTGTTTTATATGACAGTAAATTTGATCTTCTGGGTTTCAGACTTTTGGTCAAACCATCATGTCACCTTGAGCTTTGGGAAACTGTGGTGGAGATTTTTCTACTGTTTTCTGACATTTTATAGCTTTAAAGGATACTACAGCAATTTAGTAATGCAATTCCATAAAAAACAGGGGCTTCTGAGAAAAAAAACTAAAGAAAGAACAGTCAAAATCAGATGCTGAGATATCCAAACTACTGATCTTACACCTCCCATAATGCAACTTGATCATGTATTTTGTTAGACGTTCCCTGTCTGATAATTACCCAGGTCTTTCAGAATTCAAACTGCCAGTTTTGTCTGTTATAATTTTGAAGTCTGAAGCTGATACTTTGAAAACCACTATAATCAGTCAACTGTGAACTTCATGTGTAAAATCGATGAGTTGCACCTTTAAACAATTCAAAACTAACAGACAAATCAACTGATAATGGTAATAATCTCTAGTTGTGAGCCAGGTCTTATCACCTCACATCAGTGTTGGACCTTATTGATGTTCTTGTGGCTGAAAAAGCCTTCCTGGAAGAGTGGAGGCTGTTACAACCTGTGCTTTTGGAATGACACACATATCGATCACATAAAGGGTTTTAGGGTGTAATGTTTGAGTGTTCACATACCTTTGACCATGTGGTGTTTATGATATATAAAAGCTTGCACAACAAAGGTTTGGTGCTGGTCATGTCAGTGTCTTTCATAGAAGAGAGCATGACTGGTTATTGTTATATGATTTTATTGTGTTTGATTTTATTGTACTGTTGCCTTTATTGTACTCAGTGTGTGTGCAACTGTTCAGTTTTCAGCCTGGAGCTACTGATGCCAATATTCAGCATATAAGAAGAGCTAGGAAACAAACAAACGGAAAACAAGATGTGTCCCAAATCCACACTGCACACTAACTGTAATCAGGGTTTTAAGTCTGTAGTGTGTTTGATTTTTCACTGTGCTATTGATTGATGCTATTCTCCCACTATGCAATGCACAAAGGAAATGGAAGAGCTACTCACAGCTGGACAAAATTATAAGTGATAGTGAATAGTGGTGAAACAGAAAACAAAAAATAACTTGAATTTTTGTCGTCTTTTTGTCAAGTTTAACTGAAGTCACATTGTATTGAGGCTGTACTTAACTAAATGCCAACGTCAGCACTCAAACACAGCGGTTCTCAAACCTTTTCACGTCAAGGACCCCTAAACTGACACCAATAAGACCACAGACCCCCATTTGATAAGACTTTTTGTCCCAGATTTTTGTCCCAGGGTCCCCATCTAATAAGACTTTTAAGATGTTTTACTACAGAACGTGTATGAAACCCATGACCAAAACAGTCAAACGTTTGGTCATTGTGTTGCTTATGGATGGAATTATACTGAAAATAAATTATTCCTCTTTTTTGACAAGGACCCCCAGAACCCCAACAAAGACCCCTGCAGGTCCTGGGACCCCACTTTGAGAACCACTGCTCTAACATGCTCACAATGACCTTGCTAACATGCCGATGCTTAACAGTTATAATGTTCGTGATTCAACATCTTAGTTTAGCGTGTTAGCATGCTAGCACTTGCTAATTAGCACTAAACACAAAGTAAACCTGAAGCTGGTGGGAAATGTCATTAGCTCTGCAGGTATTTGATCATGAACCAAAGTTTTGGACAAACTTAAATTTGGACCTGATGGTGGCGCTAGATGAAAAATCAGAGGATCAACAAAGTCACTAGGATTCATCCTCTGGAGATCATGAATATTTGTAGATAATTTCATAGCGATCCATCCAACAGTTGTTGAGATATTTCAGTCTGGACCAAAGTGATCAACTGATACCAACACTTCCATCCCGATAGAGCGAAGCTGAGCATGGGTAAAATAAAAAAGGTGTAGTTCCATCACAAGCCTCCAGAGCTACTTTTGAGCTCCTTGTCTTGGATTCAGTGTTCTCACACGTTGCTCCTACATCTACCCATCAAACCATTCAGTGATCCCTGATGCTCTATTAATGGGGATATCTTAACTTCTAGACCTTTTCCTTGTTAGCAAGGAAGGCCTCTGGATGGTTGTGTTGTAGCACAATATGATGTGTTAGATTGTTAGTTATGATTCTCTTACTTGTTCATCAAGATCTTTCATGCAGCCTAATTAGTCAATAATTATATTAGTATATTCTTATATGTGCATGTCTGTGCAACAGAGATTAATTATTATTATTTAAAGTCACTTAAAAAAAATCTAAGGTGTCACCATAACATTCCTATGATGTTTTTAGATGAACTCATGGAGTTCACAATGACCTTATTTACTTTTTAAATCTCCTATAGTGTCTCTATAACAAACTTATAGTATTAGTAAAAAGACCAACAGTGAGTTTTTCCCTTTTAGCTTTTTTATTTCTTAAAACAATCCTATAATAAGCTTATAATAGCCCTCATCATATTTATTAAGTTTTGTATTGGTGTTTGTTTAACCCTGCAGCTCTTCATCATCCTGGCAGGTTGATCACACTAACATGTGTATTTGTTGTGGGTAAACGTGTCGCGCACAGTATCAGTTGTTGAATTATCGATTTTATTCATAGGGACCCGCATATGTTGTGGTGCGTCACCCCGGGGTGCGCGGCAGATGTGTTTTCATAAACATTGGCACGCGACTTGCCACGTACAGCTCCCTCTTTACCTCCCCCTTAGGTCCCCAGTGTCTCTGCACACATACACACACACACAAACACACACACACACACGCATCACCCCCTCCCTTCTCACACACACTTCTAACGTAACCCCCCCAAACATACACACACACACACACACACATACACACACACTTGCAGGCGCGTCTCTGGGCCCCCCATGTAATTACTGCGGCACTCTTCCCATAAACTTAAGCTCAGCACGTCTCCAGTAACAGCAACGCATGCAAATGAGACAGCAGCCCGGACCGGGAGCCTCGAGGAGCCGTGGGAAGCCGTGGGGAGCCTCGGGGAGCCCTGAAGAGCCCTGGGGAGCCGCAGATCTGGCCTGTGGCCCCCTCTTATAGCAGCTGGCCACAGTAATCTGATCTGGACACAAAGGAGCCTGTTGATCTCTGCGTTTCAGCAGGTAAAGCAGGCGAACCAGACAGAAGAAGACAGTCCAGTCCAGTCCAGGCCTGAATCATGGGTCTCCAAAAGAGCAAACATCATGACAAAACCAATCTATATAACATTCATTTGATTTAAATACAATAAAGCAGCCATAAACTCACTATTGAGTGGCACAGAATAAGTGTAATTCACTATGTGATTATTATAGTAGCTATTTTTAACTGTGTTTTGTGCGTAAGCATCATTAAGGACTCGGGGTGGGCGTGCGTAAAAGCTCTCTCCTGAGAAAGTGTTGGTTTAAAACCTTCCATTTCCTTGTGGCTTTTAATACAAGCCTACAATAGCCTCCGTGACACCCTCCCTCCCCCTCCCCCTCCCTTCCTCCTCCTCCTCCTCATCCTCCTCCCTGGCAGCGTTGGTTTGATGCCTTGCTCTGTCTCGCATCATTCAGGGCATGGAACCACCAGCTCTGGCACCATCACTGGCTCAACTCATTGCGCTTAAACTGGGGTGGAAGCTTTCACTCCGGGTAAAGATGCATCGATATTTCCTGAACTGATCAGCTATCAGCGTAAAAAAAAAAAAACAGTTGATCATCACGCAGTAGCACCCCCCTATCCCCCCTCCCCCCTTCTTTTTCCCCAATCACCCCTTCATATGATCGATATCGTGTGATGCGCGCCGTGTTTACGTTCCCACGAGTGACCATGTGGTGTCTCCTCTTCTGGGACCAAAAAAGAAAAAAAAAAACTCCTGGCTTCCCCCTCGCCATATGGCCCCGGAGGGCCCATACCGTTACAGGTCCTTTAACATGCTTCCAGTTGAGTGTAGACGGAGCCCGGTGGACAGAGGCGCATAGAGACGTGCGCTTCAGGGCCGGAGGAGGGAAGGAGGGAGGGAGGGAAGCAGGGAAATAAACGTCGTTTTCTGGATGTGGAGGGGGGGGGGGGGGGGGGGGGGTAGTTAGTGGCAGATGGCTTGTAAGGGTCTGTCCGCGTCTGAAGGCGTGTCGTGGTCCTTCACTGAAGACCCCCGTCCTCCCTCCCTGCTGCATTCACAATCAATGGAAATTAAAGCGCAGAGAATGGATGAATAGTCAGACCCCGAGTCACCCTTTTTTGTTTGGCACAGCTACTGGTGGGCAGGAGTTAAACTACAGCAGCCCCCTACAGTAGCACTTTAGTTAAACAGTCAGAGCTCAGCCAGCAGCAGAAAGTAGGGACAACTGTGTCCAAACTGGGCAGGTTTTGTTACAAGTTCAGCTCCTGGTTGAGTTTGAATCCCAGTTTATCTCAGATTACTTCCAGTTGCTTTCCCAGTAGCTTTATGAGGCTCTTGATTAGTTTCTATAAATTATTGTTCAGTTTGTTGTTCTGTCGTTATGCACATACTGGGGGTGCTGATCCAGCAGGAAATCTGACCACAATTGACACAGTATTGATTACTGATAAGGTTTGTTTTTGCGTCACATCAGATTACTGGCAAAGGATTAAGGTTCAGTCAATTTTTGGGGGGTCAAACTTCTTAATCTCGATTTAGTTTTAGTTTCACCTACCTTCCAGTTTCCAGAGGTTTTCACTCTCAACTTTAGCCATATAGATCAACTTATAACCATAATATGATGAGTACAAACTCCACAGGATTGTATTGGAGGGTAAACCTGCAGCTCCTCATCATTTTACTGTCTGGATACTAAAGGTGAAGTTATATTAAAGGTTCACAGTGGCACCAAGCTGAGATTTGTTCAACATTTATGTTATAGGGGCTGTAACACGTTTCAACCTGCCTCCATTAAAGACTATGGAAGACTTTTCTTTCTCGGAGTGAAAATATAATTGATTTTCTTGTCTCTATGAGGGGTTAATTGTGATGGTCACGGTTCAGCCGGCGTTTGGTTTGAGAAATGGCCCGGTGTGAAAGGAGAGATGGACAGGTTTATTAATGGAGGAGGACTTTGTTCGGTTGTTGCTTGCATTGATTAGAGGTAATAAGTAACTACAGACACATCAGCTCTGTTATGTGACATAAGAAGTGAAGGTAATTTGGATGAGAAAGGGAAAGCATGTCACTTTTTTTTGGGGGGGGGGGGGGGGGGGGGTTGGCGGGGTGGGTGGATTGGCGATGGTGGTGGGTGACCGCCCCCTCCTTCTCCTGACAGCCGCGGTGTGAAGGACGGATCGCAGCAGCAGGTAACGGACACCGGAGAGACGCCGGAAAACACCAACCGTGACGTGCATATCTGAACACGGTGACGCAATGTACGTGCACGCTCGGCAGCCCGCGCGTGCAGCTCGCTATAGGCCTCCATTATACAGCAGAAAAAATCACACTTCTAATGAACGACCTAATTAAGAAACAACCCCCCACACCCCCACCCACCTCCTGCTCCTTATCCATACACGCGCGCGCGCGCGCTCATGCACGTGCACGCCCACCACCTTTACTCATAAACAGCAGCTGAATAATGACCCACGTACGTCCCCCCCCCCTCGTGCTAGTCAGGATGTGGTCAATATTTAAAGAGAAGAAGAAAAAGCAAATGTATGCGATATTTGTCCGGTTATGTTTGTTTGGTGTGAGGTGAAAAGTGTGTGTATATGTGTGTGTGTGTGTGTGTGTGTGTGGAGGGAGGGTATTGTGTATGTGGGGGGACGTGAGTGCGCGCGCTCAGCCAAGAGAAGCGCGCGCACGCTGTTATTGAGGGGAGAGCAGGTGCTGACCGAATTACCATACAGCTGAGGGAGAGAGAGAGCAAACTTATTCCTCCACCACACACACAATAACAAAAGTTCCCCCTCATGTTGGCCACGCGAGCGACTCCGGTGCGCGCGCACCACCCCCCACACCCCACCCACTCCCGGTCGCACGCACATACACACACATGGACACACGCGTTTTTTGTTGTTTTTTTTTTTTTTTTTTTTCATCTCAGCCCGGAGAATGAGAAGAAGGGGAGAGAGCAAAATGGAAAAGCAGGAGTCCAGCCCCTCAAGTCGTTTACCTCACCACACAGCTCTGCCAAGGAATGTTTTCTTTAGTCTTTTGAGTCGATTCAAAGCATCAAATTCTTCCCACAACCAGAAATACCAAAAATGTGGATGTTGTGTATGCAGAGAAGGAAAGAGAGAGGAAGAGGAGGAGGCGGAGGTGGTGGTGGAGGAGGAGGAGGAGGAGGAGGAGGAAGGGCGAAAACAATTAACTGAGTCAGGGTTTGACCAAGAAACTTTTTTTTTTTCTTTCTTTTGGAAGATTTTTTTTTTTTTTTCAATCAACTTCACACTGTTTGGGGATTTTTTTTTTTTTTTTTTTTTTGGCACTTAACCCAAAACATCTTAAGACACCAGAAACAAAGAAAACAGTCCAGTGAGGCAACAGCTGGAGGGATCAAATCAGCCACATGTCAGCAACATCATGTCAGGGGGAAACTTGGCATCTGTATGATGTTCAAAACTCTTTACATTCTGCTTTACAGCAACTTATTGGATCAAAAAAAGCTCAACTATGTTCCTAATTTGACTGAAACACTTTAATTAATGTTTAATTTACAGGAAGGGAAACCCTTAAGCTTCAAAAAGTCCATTTTATTTCATATAATTCATGTAGATTTCAGGTTTATCCCCCTTAAAAGAAGCTTTCTTAGACGTTTTGTCCTTTCTGAAGGATTTTGTCAACTTTCAAAGTGTAGAAACATCCAGTATAAACACGAAGTGATTTAGTCTTTTCCCACAACAGGTTGCTCTTGTCTTCTGCTTGTAGGAGTGACACAGCCTTTCTTTCTTTCTTTTTTAAATTTCACTTCTTCTTATTTGGCTGAAATACTTTCACACGTCTCCATTTTGGGCTCAGATATTAACGCTGTGTGTGCTGTGCTGTGCTGCTGCTGCTGCAGGGGTAATGAGAAGGCTGTTGGGGTACTTGCATGGGATCCCATTGTGGAGAGCCGGGCCAGATTGGGAGGTGAAGTCGGGGAGGAGGAGGAGGAGGGGGTCCATTTGCATGTTATTACCATAGCATGTGTCAGGCCGTATATAACAGGCTGCAGGCGGCCTTGGCTGGAGACAGACGCACAGTTCACAGTGAGGAAAGACATTAGGAGGAAGAAGGAAGCATGTTGGACCAGTGACAAATCTGTCCTTGGGTTAGACCAAGACCTTCACACAAAAAGCTACTTCCTAAATTTGTCACTTTCTTAACAAAAAAAGAACAAGGAACCCATCCTTTTCTTCTCTTTACGCACTGGATTAACGCTTTATTAACGGAACTGGAGGACTTCTCTGTTTTTCAATCTGCCACCGCGCACTCGAACAAGTTCACAAATCTTGTTTTGTGATTTTATTTTTTAAGGTTTGGGATTTACCCTTTGTTGTTCCTCGGGACATGAATGAAAGCGGCGTGGCTGACAGCGGCAGCAGTTGATGAGAAAACCCCGTGAGGCGACAGAAACGTGCTCAATGCATCTTTCTCAGAGGGATTGAACAGGAGGAGGCACCCTGAGGACAAGCCGAGCCCCGAGACTTTTTACACTATTTATTTATTATTTATTATGTATTTATTTAATATGGGGCGCGTCATCCTGCTGACTCTTGCCGTCATGTCCATGTTGCTGTGCCAGGTAAGCTGCTGAATTTCTATTTCTTCCAAACAATGAACCATCACCCCCCCACACACACCCCCATTCCCCTCCCCTCCCTCACTCCCACCACAACACACACGCTCATACAGAAGCGGTACTGTATCTATAGTTGATGATAATAAGCTGCTTTCCTCCGCAGGGGTTTTGTTCGGGAGTTTTTGAGCTGAAGTTGCAGGAGTTCCTAAACAAGAAGGGAGTACAGGGCAACAAAAACTGCTGTAAAGGAGGCCTGACCTCGTCTTACCAGCAGCAGTGCGAATGTAAAACCTTCTTCAGGATCTGTCTGAAGCACTACCAGCCCAACGCCTCCCCGGAACCACCGTGCACTTACGGCGGCGCTGTGACGCCCGTGCTCGGCTCCAACTCCTTCCAGGTCCCCGATGTCATCCCGGAGAGTTCATTCAACAACCCCATCAGGATTAACTTCGGTTTCACGTGGCCGGTAAGTACAGTGATTCATTTCCATTTCACTAGAGTAGAAGTGAAGGCAGCAAAATCGCGCCATTTTTTGGGTAAATCCGTGCGTAAAAACGCGCTGCGGCACGATTTCTGACCACAACTAAGGGCTGAGAGCGCTCAAAGTTTACAGGTATTTAGTTTCACCGGATCAGGTTAGGTAGTTTGAGTCTGTATTCAGCACAGCGAGTGTATGGCACAATCGCCTCAGGCCTTTGCTTGATGTTATCGCCACATCTCCGCTGGCCACCTGTCTCATGAAGCCATTTGTGTTCCCAGGGGACCTTCTCGCTGATCATTGAAGCATTACACACCGACTCCAAAGACGACCTCTCCACAGGTAGGAAACAAACACTCAATTCCCTTTTCAATTTCTGTCACGTTTTCCAAACATTTCCCCATCATTTAACCCCTCACTCTCTGTCTCCACATGCGCACTTCAGAGAACCCAGACCGCGTTATCAGCACCATGACCACCCAGAGGCATCTGACGGTGGGAGAGGAATGGTCCCAGGACCTGCACACCGGCGGCAAGACGGAGCTCAAGTACTCCTACCGGTTCGTGTGCGATGAGCACTACTACGGGGATGGCTGCTCGGTGTTCTGCCGGCCGAGAGACGACGCCTTCGGCCACTTCACCTGTGGAGAGCGCGGGGAGATCGTGTGTGACGCCGGGTGGAAGGGGCAGTACTGCACTGAACGTGAGTAACAAAACTTTGCTGTAGTATTAGGAGAAATGTGTTTTTGTGTGTGTGACGTGATGAAAACTTTAAGGAATGACGTTAAAATATATTTTAAGATACAATAAAAGCTCCAATTGGATTTAGAGGATAATGAGATGGGGGAAAAAAACACCATAAAGTTTCTTTAAAGTTGTTTTAATCTCCATATTAACACATTATAAGATAACTATGATATTGTTTATGTTTATTTTGGCAAATGTAAAGTTAAAAAAAGTTAATTTCTATGTTGGGTCTATAATCAGAACCCCTGAGTGCCGTTAGAAGGCAACTTGTGCGTAAACACCACACTCCCCCCCCCTCCCCTCCTTTTTCCTCACACACACACACACACACACACACACACACACACACACACACACGACCACTTGATTTATTCTAAGGAAAGTTTTTGGGAATAATCTCACGCGTGCCATAAATTTACATGCTACCTTCCGATTCGTTACTCTCGGAGTGGGCCGGGCGCTGATTGGCCGAGGCGGGGGAGGTATTGTTTGAAGTGGGCAGCTGCCGGCAGAGAGGAGACAATGGAGCAGCTGTCGCGCACTGGCAACACACTCGCCAGCTGTCCACTCTTATCTGCCCCAATCCGAGACATTATGGGGAGTGTGTGTGTGTGTGTGTGTGTGTGTGCGCACAGAATGAATAAAAGAGTTTTGACCCGCAGCGAAGAAGAAAAAAAAAGAGGGTGGTGGGGTGGGTTGAGGGGGTCTGTGTGTGTGAGTGTACACTTTCTGTGGCACACACACATTCACACACTCCCTCCTTTGTCTATACACTATGTTAAGCAGAAAATTCTTCCACGGTGATAAGGAGATTGAGTTTAAGGTAACAGCCAGTGGGTTTAGGAGCCCCTCCTCATTTATTTTAATGATTTTGTAGGGATTTTAGGTGATGAGTTTTACTTCTTGGAGAGCAAAGAGTTGTTTTTTTCTGACTTCAAAAGTGTCTAAAAAAGTGTTTTATCTCTCATCCTGTACAGCAATCTGCCTGCCGGGCTGCGACGAAGAGCACGGCTTCTGTGAGAAACCCGGAGAGTGCAAGTGAGTTTTCCACCAGTTCAGTTCAGTGGGGCATTAATTAATTAGTGGGACATATGAGGTAATGTGAGTGGACTGACCGGTGTTCCCTCCTAATTGGACAACAACAGGTGCAGAGTGGGATTCAAAGGCCGCTACTGCGACGAGTGCATTCGTTACCCGGGCTGCCTCCACGGGACCTGCCAGCAGCCCTGGCAGTGCAACTGTCAGGAGGGCTGGGGGGGACTCTTCTGCAACCAAGGTGAGGAGAGAGTGTGATGAGAGTTTTTGGGGAGGGGGGCAGGGGGGGGGGGGGGTGAGGAGTGATGAAGAAAGACTAAGAGGAGAGGAATCAGAGAGCACTGGCGTTTGGGTTAAAAATGGCTAAATTTGGTTAAAAAGTTTAGGTTGCATATAAATCATGTCTCAACAGCATTTTGTTGAATATCTATCAGCAGGTTCTAACTAAAAGTGAAAGTGTTTTCATTTAAATGCTGTTGAAACAATGATTTTGGGTAAACTAGATGTCTCAAAAACTCACTTTAAGACCAAATTTAGTCCAGATTTGACCTGGATGTCCGGATGTTCTTGACCTGCAAATCAGCAAATCAGTATTTTTAGGAACAGGTCAGTTGAAACTGACCAAAATTATGCTTACTGCTAAGAGAGATAAAGGGAATAGAAAGTGGACAAGCTGTTCTTGTGGCCAAGTTTCACAAAGTTCAGCAAAAGATCTTTTGCGGTTTCTCTTCATTGTTTCATAAAAGATAAAAAAAAAAGTCCGTAAAGAGACAAGAGAGGAACAAAGTCGGTAAAACATCAAGATACCAACAAGAGGGCATCAACACTGTGGTAAAGAAACAACAACAGAGCAGCAGTTGTTTCCAGATGGACAGTGAGGACAGGAAACAAAAAAAAAAAAACACTGGAAGAAGAGAGAGTCAAGTGTGCAGGAGGACAAAAAGACATTCTGTCGCTGCTGCTGTTGTCCTGCCATGTGTTGTGCTGAGGCTAATCCACATGTGCCGCTGTGTCTTTCCAGATCTCAACTATTGCACTCACCACAAGCCCTGCATGAATGGAGCCACTTGTAGCAACACTGGTCAGGGCAGCTACACCTGTTCCTGCAGGCCCGGCTTCACTGGGGCCAGCTGTGAGATCCAGGTCAATGAATGCGCTGGAAACCCCTGCCGCAACGGAGGAAGCTGCACTGTAAGTGTTGTTTGGTCTTCTTAAATTAACTTGGAATCAGAGTAGAGACATCCTGGCTCGCTTCCAGCAATGTTTGAATGTAGCTTGGCACATTTGTCGCATGCTTTTATCCCCTTCTCCCCCCACATTTTCTGTTTTTACCCACTCTTGACTAAACATCAAACCAGAAAAGCCTCTGAAAATGAAAGCGTTATAAAAACAATCAAACAAATACAGCATGCTGAAATTCATAAGGGTGCATTTTGTAGCAGCTGCAGTTATAAGACAGACCTTGATGTCAAGCCTGTTCTATTTTTTCCCCCGCAGGATTTGGAAAACACATATACCTGCACTTGCCCTCACGGTTTCTATGGCAACAACTGCGAGCTGAGTGCCATGACGTGCGCTGATGGGCCCTGCTCCAACGGTGGCCGCTGTGCTGACAACCCTGACGGAGGCTATTTCTGCCAGTGCCCCACAGGATACGCAGGATTCAACTGCGAGAAGAAGATTGACCACTGCACCTCCAGCCCCTGCTCCAACGGTGAGAGTGACTGTCAAGGGAGGCGGTTCAATCACACAGATTTTATCTTTGAGATGTGCAGATTGCTGTTTTTGTGCCTCGAATGGCAAACTATCAGACATGTCGTACCAAACACTAAAGTCAGTCTCCTACTTTGTCCACAGGTGCACGCTGTGTGGATCTCGTCAACTCGTACTTGTGTCAGTGTCCAGATGGTTTCACCGGCATGAACTGCGACCACAACGGGGACGAGTGCTCGGCGTATCCTTGCCAGAACGGCGGCACATGCCAGGAAGGTCCTGACGGCTACACCTGCAGCTGCCCGCCGGGATACACCGGCCGCAACTGCAGCTCGCCCATCAGCCGCTGTGAACACAACCCTTGCCACAACGGTGCCACCTGCCACGAGAGAAACAACCGCTACGTCTGCGCGTGTGTTCCCGGCTACGGCGGCAGAAACTGTCAGTTCTTGCTTCCAGAGCACGCCGCCATCCGAGGGTCAGAGGTGCCCTGGATGGCCGTCGGGTCCGGTGTGGCCCTGGTGCTGCTGCTGCTGGCGGGATGTGCTGTACTTGTTGGATTTTTCCGATCAAAAGTCCAGCGTGGCGGTCAAGTAGAAACCGCCGGTGAGGGAGAAACAATAAATAACCTGACGAACAACTGTCATCGCAGTGACAGAGACCTGGCGGTCAGCGTGATGCCGACGCCAGGCGTCAAAAATATCAACAAGAAGATGGACTTCTGCAGTGGTGACCCCGATGAGGGATCCTCACCAGAAAGGAGCAGCTACAAGAGCCGCCATCCGCCTGCAGACTACAACCTCGTACACGAGGCGAACTACGAGCAGGCGGCTAAAGAGGCCATGCTGGAGGCGGCCTGCGAGGACAAGTGCCAATCCCTGGACTCGTTTGAGTTTGAGGAGAAACGCAGCAAACGTTTAAAATGGTAAATGTTTCTGACATTTGCACAAATGAGATCTAATATGTGAGTGTATATGATCAAGCTAACATTTTTCTTTTCCTTTTCTTCTTAAAAGCGATGCATCAGAAAAGAAAGCCCCAGAAATGTCTGCATGTGCGGACACCAAGTACAAATCTGTGTTTGTGATGTCAGAGGAAAAGGACGAATGTATAATTGCAACTGAGGTGAGTTTCATACGTTTGATTCTGTTTACATTTCAGTAGAAACAAGACTTCTCTCTGTGGTCATTTGACCGACAAACACTGACGTCTTTTTGTCTTTTTTTTTGCGTCCCCAGGTGTAACGAGCCACCAATGGGCTGCCCGTTGCTCATTTGCTCTATGGGAGAGTTTTTATACTCCTTCAGATGCTGCTCTAACCCTAGGGGGAGGTGTCCCACCTTGAGACTGCTGCTGATACTGAGACGTTTAACTGATATTCAGAGTGAGCTGGTTCTCTACTGGAAACTAAGCGCAGGCAGCGGCGGCCTGTGGGATAAGAACTGGCGGGGTAACAAAAAAAAGAAAAAAAAAAAAAAAAAATTTAAAAACAAAAGTTTACGGTTGAAAGTAAACTGCCACTTAGCTTTCTGTTCTGCCTTTTTTTTTTTTATCGGGGGGAGTGGGGATAAAAAAAAATAAAATATAAATGGACGCTGTCACGTGGCGATAACGTGCGACGCTACGATGTTTGTTTTTGCAACATTTGCACCCAGGCCTTTTCTCTAACCCACACGCCGTTGCTGAGCGCAGGAACTGCATCAAACGGTGGATGTTTGGCCATACTGGCCTGTTCTTCACGAGGCTGTGCACCCATCACTAGACCTGTGAAGACTGTATGTATACTTGATCACTGTATTAACCGAAGTGCGTGTTCTTCCTTAAGCCCTCCAAACCATTTATGACATAGTATTGTTCTCTTTTTTTTTTGTTTTGTTTTGTTTCTTTTTTTTGGGGACATGAAAAAAAACTTTTGTCTTAATTAAAAAAAAAAAATATTGCTTTTTTTGATACAGATTGTCCTTTTGTAAAATAAAGAAAGAAAAAAAAACCCGAGAAAAAAGTTTAAAATTATGATTTAATTTAAGTTAATTTAATGATTTTGTGTTATTTTTATTTTGTATTGTATATTTGTGATGTTTGTTATGATTATTTAAGTTGGTTTCTTTAATGATGATATTTGCAAAGGCACTTCAGGTCAATGGGACTTTTTTTTTTTTTTTTAAGAAAATGTTATTTAAGAGGGATTGTACTGTACAAATTGTTATGTTACTGTCTCCTTTACCGTTTTTGAATGAAGGAATTAGCCAAGACTATTTTTCCAAATAAATATTGCTAAACATGAAATTTTAATTGCGTCCAAACTTTTGTTTTGTCCGTCTGCAAAGCGCTCTGAAAAACACTTCTTTAGGGGTCTGTGAGCAAAGTTAATCAGTAACATCTGTTGTCTTCCCCTGGCGACCCCATAGTGGGCTTTTCTATGCCGACACTGTTGGCTACTGCCAGAAGTTGAAAGTGTCTCCCTGGAGACGGGAGAGGGGGCCTATTCATATAAAACAATGTCCCTACGCTAGATTTACCACTCCTATTTCTCCTCCTAAAGAACAAGTCAGGTAATTCATGGCTCTAAAATTCACATCAATGTAGAGTAACGCCTACTGGACATCCAACACTTTAGCTTCTGGGGTTTTTTTCCACACCAAAAATAACTTTTGTGTGAAGCTTTTCCTTTACACTGCTGTAAAGTTTTCTCATATCTGAACCCAGCCATCATATAAAAAGAAGCAAATGTGCAATTTTTCAATTTACATTTTACATGTTTCTCACCATCACCTCTTTAAATTCCCTTCAGTTTTCTTTCTTAATTGCCCCACAAAGACGCTGATTGTATTTAGACACAAATAACTGTAAATCATCAGCCCGGTAGAGGTGGCCTCTGGAGGGGTTTATAACCCCACGGCATTATGGGAGCAGACTTCAGCAGACAATGATGGAATTGACAATGGGCCACACAAAAGGCCACCCTTGGGAGAGCCTGCATGTCCCTCGGCATGCTGGGAGAAAGAGAGTAACAGGAACAGATGTTGTTGAGTAACAGATGCCTTCTGGCCAGAGTTCAGCCACGACCAGCCAGACCTTCAAAGGCCCGAGCTGCAGAGAAAAAAAAAAAGATTATCTATGGGCCTTCGAGAGAAGGACAGCTTTTACATTGTCTCCCTGATAAATTTGTTGGGATTTTTTTTGAGAAATGGCCGAGATAAGAAAACACATAATAAAAGAGGACTTTTGTGTTGAGTGATGAATCAGATAGTACAGTACTGCTGCACTCTCAAAAAGCATTCAATCAACATCTTTACAGAATAAAAAGTTATTTTAACATCTGAAAGAAAATATAACCGGGGTTGAACCACTTTTGAGGGCAAAAACAAGTCATTTGATAAGAGCGAGCATGTTGATGTTTCTTTTTTTTTTTTTTTTTTAAAGAAAGATGAATAAACCTGACAGCTAGAGCTGGGTATCGTTCTAAACCTTTTGAGACAGGCCTGCAACCAATGATTATTTTCATTATTGAATCTGTCAATTATTTTCTTAATTAGTTGTTTAGTCTATAAAACGTCAGAAAATAGTGAAAAAAGTCTGTTTTTTTGTCAGACTAAAAGTTCAAAACACAAAGATATTCAGTTTACTGTTGTAGCATATGTTCTTGCTTCAGAAGCCAGTTTATACAATTATACATTAATTAACAAAACTGTTGCCAATTAATTTTCAGTTGATTGACTAACCAATTAATTTACTAACAGCTTTCAGTCTAACGTTAAAACAAAACACTTTTTCAATGCCGTAGTTTGATATAAATATTTAATCCTCTGGTATCACTTCTCTTTAATATTGACATCATTAAAATGTCTATATAAGTATATAATATGTAGCAAGTATATGTATATAAATATAATATATAGTATATAGTGCACAGCTCAGCAGAAGCGAACCATCATATCAGACATATAAAGGTTTGAAAACGTCCTTAAACTGAGATTTAAAGTGATGAATGTGAAAACAAACTGTGTACATTCATCATTCTGCACAGTAAAAGGTCAAACATACAAGTAAAGGAACAGGAAGAAAAAAAACTAATAGCTGACTGGGAGGGGACTTTTAAAGCATCTTCCATAAACTTCACTATGAAAACAACAATAATCTGACTCCATATCAAGCAAAAAAGCACCTGATCAAACATTGAGTGCAAACTTTCAGTACATCTACCGGCTGCTTCAGACACAATCCAGTCAGAGCTCAGGAATGTTGACGTTCAGTTTGCATGATGCCTTATCAGCTCTGATTTGTGCAAACACACACACACACACACACACACACACACACACACACACACAATCATTTTATCGTCAGTTGAAAAAAGATCCAGGACGAGCAGCTGGCCTGGAGCCATAGAAGACTTTTATTTGGAGAAAGAAATCTTTGAAATCACTCATTTTTAAAATTCAATTAATTCATTGAGTACGACATCTAAGTTCTCAGAAAAAGTTAAAATCATGCCTTTAGTCTTTTTATACATAAAAGATGTGGTTTTACGATGACATGTGATTTTTTTTATTTTTTTTTTTATAAAATGACTGTTTCTTCTTCTGACATATTTAACCTCTGTTAAAGAAATATTAATGTAGAAAAACAATTATCAACTTCCCTCCCAGTAAAACAAAAAAACAGAAAACATAAAAGGCATAACACAGTACGTTACAATGCGCTGACATGGCTTCAAAGCACACATATTACAGTACTGTACAAGGGTCCGCCTCAGACAAAATGCACCAAAACCACTTCCACTGCTGAGGATAGATCAAACCTCTGAAACAGCTCAACACTGCTTATTTACCAAACCCAGACCACAGCATGGTGTTGGCAACTGGCAAATGAGGTAAATATTTCCAAAAAAGCACCAAAGGTTTGGCGTTAAAATTTATATATAGCTTATAACCAACAGTGAGTTGGAGGCGTCTCAGTCCAGCTTCTCTTAAAACTCTTTTTTTAAAATCATCCACGACGCTGGCTGCTGAAACAAACAACTGAGTCTGCAAATTAGTTTGCAATGTTCAGAGGCCAATGAACGCACGCTGCCAGGCCTGCTCCGTGTAAATAAGCAGTTTTTTTTTTTTTCCACATTGAAATGGGACATTTAATGTCAATATTTATAGTGAAGTCCAGACAGAAAGGATCTGAATCTACGTCTTTGCTGCTGGATTCACTCTTTTAAATGAAAACCGATTAAAGTGATATTTTTAGTTCAAATTATCTCATCACTCGCAAAAAAGTTCTCAAGCTCAAGCTGTCTCACTTGTTAGGGAGGTCCACTTATGAAATCATGTCAATTAGAAGGCTCTTACAAAAGCTTAAGGAAACTACTGAATATCATATAATGCTTCGACTGACAAACATGAAGGAAAATTAGCAAAAAGCAGGGACACAAAAGGTCTTTTTAAGATCACCTTAGGTGTAAAAAAAAAAAAAAAAAGGAAAACAAAAACAATCTTAGGCCAAATACTTGAGGGGAAAACAACATCTAGGTCTAAATAACATGATGTGCAAACTTAATTGTGCATAGAGATCAAATTGTAATAAATATTAATGTGATAATTAATATTATCACTAGTTTGACTTTGTCAAAACTTGTAGGGGTGATTGTACATTTTCATGATTAATTTAGTTTTACTAAAATGTTAAAAAGTTGTTGTTGTTTTTTTTTTAATAGTGCTGCGAGAAAAGCTTTTATTTTTTAAGCAACAAACACTTCCCATTTATTATTAACCAGAGCCCCAAAAGACAAACACAACCAAACACTCAATAAAAATCCTGATAAAAATCACTGATTTGTCATAGTTATTCCACCAAGATTAACTTCCTCTGAATGGCTCTTCACTTTAAAAATTCTTTTTTTTCATTTTTTTCTTTTTTTAAATGTTCTGCCTTATTTCTGCATCAAAGAATCACATGAGCAACAAATAACAAACTGAGCGTTATAGCCATGTACAGGAATTTTACATAGAAGTACTTTAGTTAAGTTTTCAAAAAGTAAACGGATCTATCTTAGCTTTAGTTTTCACTGTTTCTTCGTTTGATGTAGCTTAAAAGATGTGAAGCATAATGCCTGTCTTTGGACCACCGAGGTAATTGTAGGTGTGTGTATGTGTATGAATGTGTGTGTGTCTGTGTGTGTGTAAAACATGCTGAAATGTTTCCCAAACATTTCAAATGAGAAAATAGTGTCCCTCCGAGCCGTCGGGGGCTCGTCCTGGTTCGAGGTATATGAATTGTGGGGCCGACCGGTGGCGCCTGTGGAAAATGTTACAAAGCTGTCTGATGGATGATGGTGAATTTCATTCACGCTGCTGTGCATCACGCCTCCTCCTGCCCCCCTCCCCTCCTCCCCTCCCTCCTCCCCTCCCTCCCTCCCTCCCTGCAGTAGTCTCGCTTGGACTACTTTCCCTCTCCTTCTAATAATTCATCAATTTTTTTTTCCTCACCCTGGTTTGCACCCTGAATAGCGCCGAGGTCCATTCACATTCAATTCAGTTAATTCAAGAGGTTTTTTTTTTTCCTTCACATTACAAAAAGAGGAAAACTTTTACAATAAAGTGGTTCTTAAGGTGCGTTCAGACTGAATGCAAATACCTTTTTCGTGAGCGTCTGACCACTGAAGTGCTATAACAGCCGGTGTTGGCAAGTTAATGACTCACTGACTACAAGCTGCCAGGAGCTCCAGTTCTTATCTTCTTCTGGTTTCTCTTCTCGTCTCTGCTACGTTCCAGCAGCAGCTTTGACCACATTTTTTTTAGGTCCAGTTGAAACATTTTCATCTCCAAAATGATGAGTCTTAAGTCTAAGTTTGCGCCGCCTAAAACAAACGTGTGTCTGTTTGCGTCAGCGTTTGCAAAGCTCATAAATTTTAACGGGTGGTTTTAAAGTTGAATGATTTTTTTTCTCCACATAATTAAAAGCGGATTCATTTACATCCATAATTTTACACACGCTGTAAACTAGAGATATGCCGGTATGCAGTTTTTACTGTTTACTGCTGTGAAACACTCTGATGGTAACAACACCGCCGACCATTTCAATTAGCTTGATTAACGCTGTTTTCAGAGAGCACCGTGAACACAACACACAACTCTCTCTCCCTTATTAGCAGTTTTACTTCCATAAACCACAAGAAAACAGATTTTTACCAGTCAAATAGAGACACAGCAGGACCAGAGAACCAGAATCCTGTCTGTCAAGCTCCAGCTTCTGTAGCCATGACTTGCTAACGTTAGCTTGTTGCCCTACTGAAGTGTGGCTAGTTTATGGTTAAGTGATCAACAACGTGCAGGAGTTTTAAGTTCTTTCAGAACTATTAACATTCATTACAACTCAGAACATGCATTAAATCTACAAGGAAGCTGACTGGAAATAGTTCACTGTTTGTTTAAACAACCAATCTGCTTTTATTTATGATGTGAGTTCATTTGCAGCGTACAGCAACATACAATTCATGGTTCAGTTTGTTCGGTTTGATTAAATCTAAGGTTAGTTTAGATTATGGTATGAGGTAATTTTACTATATAATAGTATTTCAGAAAAGTAATATGATTATCATGTTTATACTATTTACTGTGATATTTTTGTCCACAATAATCGTAACGTGAAAATTAGATACCGGCACATCCCAAGTTTAAACATCAATGTGTTGTTTGACCATGTTAACTTAACTTATCACCTTCAAAAGGTGTTTGCAAAATCTTATTTTTTAATATTTTAAAGGCTCCACTGGTTACATAATGAGGCTATAAAGTTTAAGACCAGATTTCAGCACAGTGGCTTAGAGACCGCTCCAGACAAACAACTGCTTTCACCACAAAGACAGTCAACTGGTCAAAGCTAACGTTACATAGATGGCATTGTTTTCTCTAATGCTGATGCTACGAGCTGTTGTGGGCTGTTTGCTGTCATTACAGTTGGGAATACGCAAACGACAACTATGTAAACTGAGATTAGCAAACTTAATTTACCCGTACAATAAGGAGAATGCTACTGAGAAACCTTTAATATGTAATCCTTCCTCCAACTTTAAGGAAAATTCTGTTTTTTACATCCTCATAGTCTGGGTCATCGTCAAGGCTGAAAACCGGGAGCGTAGCGATGTCACTACATTGAAGTCCAACAGGACACTAGCATTAAAATGCTAAGGCAGGTTGTAAACAAACCCCAGTTATTTTCACGTTTGACTTTAAGCACTTGGCAACAACAGGAACTTCTTAAGGCCGTGACACCGAACTCCAATTTTCAACGAGAATTAAATGAATTGACAGTGAATCAAACCCTGCAAACCCCCCTCCCCACCAACCCTTCCTTCCCCTTGTTTCCCCTCACTTGCATCTCCTTATAATATAACCCCAAACTCCACAAACCCCATCCCATTCCACCCTCACTCCACCTAGACACCCTTCAATTCCCCACTCCCAAACCCGCTCTGTATTCCTAACCTCTTTGGTGACTCTCTGGTGTCTTTGAAACAGGGTTCCTACACATGGTCCATTTCAAAATTCAAGATTTTTTTTTTTCCTCAAGAAAATTAACTTTTTGGCTGTTTTCTGAATGGCTGTTCAAACACTGTGTATGATTGTTAGCGATGTTCTACAGCTTATGATTAGTCCTCACAGCAGCAAATGTAACAACACAGGACAACTACTGCATATAAGATGGGTTATTGGGGGAGGGAGCAATATATTTTTACAAACTTATCCAGGACTTTTGTGCAATTCCAAAAAAACCTTCTAAATTTACATAATTCTTCAACTTCAAAAAGGCCTTCCAGACCTGTGTAGGAACCCCGATTGAAAGTGACGCTAAGCTAAAACAAGGGGAACCTGTAAGCGCTGTTCCCACCTGAACAAAGGATCAACAAGGCTGTTAGGACCAAATAAGTGTTGGTTCAAGGAATGGGCTAACTCACCTCCCCCTCTCCCCCGTTCCCTCCCCTTCTCTCTCTAGGTGGAGGAAGCTCCGTGGCTGGGCATGTTGGCCATGCTGCCGACCATGCCAGCCGCGCCAGCCATACCTGAGGGCCCTCCCAGAGCTGGAGGGCTGTGCTTGGTAGGTGAGGTCATGTCGGCGCCACGCCCCTGGCCTTGGGGTGCGTGGTGAGCGTGCTGCAGGGCGTGGCGCTCCAGCAAGGTGCGGTGGGTGAAGGCCCTGTGGCACACATTGCACTGGAAGGTGCGCTCGGCACGGTGGGTGCGCATGTGCACGTTGAGCGAGCTTTTCTGGGTGAAACGCTTGCCGCACATGGAGCACTGGAAGGCCCTGACGCCAGTGTGCACCACCATGTGTTTGAGGAGGTAGTCACGCAGGGAGAAGGAGCGCCAGCAGATGGAGCACTGGTGAGGTTTCTGACCTGGAGGGCCAGAGCGGTCACACAGACACATACAGACAGACAAAGAGCAACAGAATCAGTGCTTCTGAATCCTTTTCCAGTATAATCAGAGTGGTTTAGGTTTAATGAGGCAAGCAATGTCTGCTGTTAATAGTATGGAATATTTCCATTTAATAAAAAATCTAAGCAGGGCAGAAATGCATCTTCTGAAACAGCATTGAGACCATCACAGGACACTAAAACATTCAAATCTAGCAGCACTCAACTCCTCACCGATTCAGCTATCAAATGAAAAGTGTCAAAAGAAATGTTGCAGTTTTTTAGGCAGATATATTCAGACATGAACTATCAACACTATCAACACTGAATGACAGCAGCTGGTTGATGTCTCATAGTTAAAAATATTCCAACAACACCGTGAAATGTGTCACGATCTACTCAAGAAGCTTAAAGTTCAACAACACTGACACATTAAAGCTGATGTGTTGTTGGCAGCTGTTGTCCACTGGGCTCCAGGGTCTGTTGTTTTAATCTGTTTTAATTAAATTAAGCAAATTGTGATTGAAGAAAAATAATATGAGTGTCTTTAAACTCCACAATCAATTTCTAGCCACTAGGAGGCGGCAGAACTCCACAACACCCTGATGGACACATAGCTCTGACACATTATCACTTTATGACATGTAAGCAAAGAGCTTTCCTATAGACACATCCAGTAGACGCAGTGCAACAGTATTTGGAGTCATGTCTGTGCCTACTGATGAATTTATGTGCAATATTTACTTTGCTTTTAGCTCCGGTTTGGTCTCCACCGACTCCTGAGAAGAATTTAGCTATTTAGCAGCTAAATGTTTCACTTTCTTCACCAACTAGTAGACAACTTTATCTGTCTACTGTTTCTACCTTCTTACTATCTCCTTCTCAGAGCATTTTCACTAAAAACAGATGCCTGCTGCTGGAAACAAAGAGAGCGTTGAGACTGAACCATACAGTAAATGTGGGTTTATCCCAAAAGCCTAAAGACGCCGTCGGGTTATATATAATTAGAGGAGCACTAAGTGAAGAAATGACAGATGATAGAAGAAAGCTGTGTCTCACCGGAGTGGATGAACATGTGCTTGCTGTAGTTCTTCCTGGAACGTAAAGATTTGCCACAGTGCGTGCAGTCAAACGAGGTCTCGGATCCCTGGGAGGAAGGGGAGGGGCCTGCAGAGCAGGATGAGGTGGAGGGAGGCGGGGCCGGGGTCATCGGTGCCGGGGGCGGAGCCTGCTGACTGGGCTCAGTCCCCGCCATGCTGTCAATCCCACCCATGGGCCCGCCCACGTAGAACGGAGCTGGCTGCGACTGGCTCACTGGGTACTGGAAAAGAAGCTGAGGAGGGAAACGACATCGACCGTGAGCTTCGGATTAATAATCTGGACATTATTAGAATAAAAAAGCACCTGACGTTTTATTCTTGTATTCTATTCTTATGTGCAGTATGTGTGTAAATGAGAACGGTGGTGTTTTTCTGCCGTGTGGTTTTGTTTTGTTCATGTGTCGTTGGGGAAAAGTGCTTCATAATTAAGTCTGATGCAGAATTACAGTTGACATTTTCAAGTAGGTATGCACACTGTCTTTTTTGCCATGTATTACTGCTAATATTCACTGCACTGTTATGTACAGTTTATTTTTACTAGTTTTTAAATGTCTCTTTTATGTGTCATATCTTTTATATCTCTATTTTCATGTTTACAGTTTTTTTAATCTATATTTTTCATCTCTTGTGAAGCATTAATGTGTATGAAACATGCAATATATATACATATATATATATATATATATATAATTAGCATTTTAATCAACTTATCTATGGCAAAAAGTAAATTATAAATCACTTTTAAGTTTAATTTCTATTTTATTGAAGTTCAAAGTTGACAAATCAAATTAATTTGCAGTTGTGGAGTTAACATTTACCTTTCCACATGGTTTTTTATCATCTACTCAACAAAACTTCAAATGCAAATGCAGGCCCTCGTTTGCATTTTCACTTTCAAAGTCAACCTGTCAATCAAAATGTGTAGGAAGTGCCTTGAAAAGAGCAGTTCATCACACTAACACTGAAGCCTTTGTTTGGTGTTCTGTGTTATCTTTGTTTCATTATGCTAAGTTGAGTGTTTTTTTTTTTTGTTGCATTGCCTTAAACTCTTTCTGCCAATCACCTCATCATCAAACCAGCAGGAAGAACCAGACGTCTATGCTAAAAAAGAATTGTCTTTTAGAAAGCTTTCAGCGACAGATTTGATTGCCATATCCGTGTCTTTTTTAGATGAAGTGAATCTAACAGGTCCTGCAGGAAAACCATTCATATAATTCATTCATTCATTCACTTGTGGGCAGCGTCAACGTCCTTGTTGAAGGTACAGGAGTATCTTTGAAAACTGTAGTTAACTTGAAGCTACATTTAAGTACATTATGGCTGCAGCTAACAATTATTTTTTGGGGGCTTAACTGATTCCCTCTTATACATATAAAATGTCAGGAAACTGTGAAAAATGTCCATCACAAGTTATGTTACACAAGTTCCTGGTGATAAAATCAGACATCTTTATATAGGCAATGTTATGCATGGCTGTAATAAACAGAGTAGAAGAAGTAGAGGTTGCAAACTGGACATAAAACTGGTCACCGGTCAGAAAAATGGACAAAGGGCTTCGGGAATTTGTTTCAATTGGTTCAATTGTTCTTTCATGTCAGTTAGTATTAGTTGCTACTATCAGCCATGTTTTCACGCTTTATGGGAATATCCGGGAAGATGCCGACAGCGGAAACAGCTGATCAGTCATGCGAGTTAAATGTTCCCTACGTCTTAGAACTTATTTGATAAAGGTGTTTCCATCTCCCATTCAGCGCATTAACTCTTTCTCCTCCAGAACCACCTCGAGCGAGCGTAAAAACTTTTTTTTGCAAAATTGGGGAAGTTTAAAACGCGTTACTTCAAAATGCACATAAAAAGGCAGCTAGTGTCAACAATATGTTTGCTCCAACAATCACTTTTAACTAAAAAATTTGGTTCTAACTGCATTACAGATCAAGAGTGGTCAGTGAGTGTGACATGATAAGGATGTGGGAGCACTGACCTGGTTGTTGATGGACTGTGTGGTTGGGGGCGGAGTCATAGGCTTGTTGACCCGTCCTCTGGGGTTAAAAGCCATGGCCTGAGGAGGCTCGCTCTGGGGCCAGAAACTCTCTGAAAACACCCCTTGCTCATCATAGAAATCCTGAAAGACACAAACACACACAGTCATAATTAAAGATCCAGACAGACATACATACACATACACATACACACGGCTTTGATGGTATTCATGTTTTGGCTTTAGTTCAGATCTCAAGTTCAGAGACGTATATGAAGACCCTACTTAACATGCACCTCCATACAGGTGTTAGATCCTTCGTCTGCGCTCCGACTCCTCCTGTGAGTGCACCTAACACATGTCAAACACAGGAGCTGAAGTTTTTCGTGCTGCTGTAATAAAATCTCCCTCCATATACAGATACAGACTGACCGAATCCCTCATTATTTACATTTACAACCTAGAAGATTGTTGGAAAGATCAACTCGCACGGTGCCGTCTGACCAATCAAGCTATATTACTGTCAGCAGCAGCAGCGCAATCAAAAGCAGGGTTTTGATGTATGGCTGGGGAGATAATAAAGCCTCTTTCTATGGTGAAAGCTCAACGTACTACATCTTAAAAATACACATGCAAACATAAGCAAATGAAGAAAACACATGCAGCATTTAGAAAAAAAAATGCTGAAAAGTGAGAAAACAATCAAATACACAAAAGCACTGCAGAAGCAGAAAAAAAACACAAATATAGAAACAATGCAAGTTGCAGCAGAACACAGCAGAAGTGATGATAACGGGTGTATTTTAGGAGGCAATAATTATGTGAAAAGAAAATATATGGGCCTATTATTTAAAAACTTTGCTGATTCATATTTTCCTTTGTCTATTAGGCCTTTATTGATAGGCTTACTGCCCCCACCCTGAACTCTCTCTTTATCTCTCTCTCTCTCTCTCTCTCTCTCACAGTGCCACAGACACACACAGGCTACATACAGCCTATACATGTACTGTCTGTGGTAGACCTTCATTCTAAAAACGCATTCAGAATCAAAAGCCTGATTCTGCCGCTTTGGCATCCACCCTTGATCGATGATAGCGGGCGCTGGTAACGGGCGAATTCGATTTAAAGTGCAACTTGCACCAGCCGTTCGATAGCCAACCTCCAACACACTAAATCTTTAAACATCCGCCCTCTGATAAAACACAGCCAACCGACAACAGTGAGACCGACAACACAAAGCAGAGAGCCGCTTCAAAGTATTTTACTAGACGGACACGATCGCAGCGCTGAGATCCAGCGTCAGAATCACTGTGGCGACGTGCTGGTTTGACAGTCTTTAAACCTCTTCATACTGGGAGATTAGAGCAGCAACACTAGAGCTTTCAGTAAAGCAAAGAGAGACAGACAGACAGAGATTGCTTTGATATTAAAACTGGGCTTACATTGTGTTTTTTTTTGTGATCACAGATATTCACTTTTATGGAACAGACCACAGATCTCAATAAACGCCTTAGGCAGGCGGAGCTGGAAGACCTGATGGCACCAACATGGCAGGTCATAGAAGGACTTCTATGATGTCCATAGTGACGGACACAGTTGGCGGCTTCCATTGGCTGCTTTGGCGATAGCCTCACGAACTAAGCTAAACTTATTGATGTACTGTAAGGCTGCGCTCAGACTGACATTATGCCACTTTAATGTAATGTCCGATGGATGGGAAGGGTTGGAAAGATTCCCATGTTAAGGACTTCACGTCATCTGACAACTCCAGAAGGTTGTATGATAACTGAGTTGGTTGTATGAGGGTTTAAGCTACTGTGCATTGACAAAAATCCATAAAAAATGTTGGTTTAATTAGATGAAATGACAGCCTTTGGCTGACGTTAGGCGTCCATGTTTACTTGGTTTTCAGGCACTTTGGTTAAGTGCCAAGTTGGATATATCTGAGCTTTCAGAAAAATCCCAGTTTCCCAGTTGTAATTATGACTTGGATGTTGATGTGAATGATATTTATAAGTCAGAAACTCGTAATTACACTAAGTCCGATATGACATGAACGTGGCCCGGTCATTCAGTTGCAATTCAGAGGCAAAAAAAAAACACACAGGGTCGTCTGGGAAAAAAAGTCGAACCTGGCTCAACTTTTGCAAGACTTTTCCGGTTCCTTTCTCTGCTGCTGTCAACTGTCGTTTCAGTGTCCAATCAGTGCGACCAACCTCCAGCTCTCCACCTTCATTTTCATAAGAACTCGTCTAACAGGTCCTTCCGGTGAGCTCATCAGGAATCCTGCTCCAGAACACTTCAGCTAGGCCGTTCTTCACTCCTTTACCACCACCAGTGTGTGGACTCCTTTGGGGGGGGGGGGTATTCCTGTTTGCCTCATAACCCCATGAAATGATGACAATGTGGTCTAATCGCCAAAGAGTCCTCATACATCTCTCCTATTGTTCAGATTGAGCTCACTACAGTGTATCATATAAAATCATTCAATTAGTCTCTCCTGATTAAACTGTCCAATCTGATCGCATTACGATTACAGTTACACCTTCAATCACACCTTGGATTAACATGTACCCTGATAACATATCCTATGGGGTAATACGAACAGATGTATTAAAGAGATAATAACCTCACCAGCTAACAATTATCCATTGTCTCACACTATATTTCATCGTATCGCCAGTCCAAAATGATTTTTTGAATAAAACAAATAATGTCTGGTCACTCATCACAGTGATAATTAGTCTGGTAATCACTCCTGTCAGACGTCACCAGGTTTAGAAAGCACACAGTTTTATCAACTAAGTTTGCATATACAGGGACATGCTGTGCTACTGCCAAGACTCATATTAAAGATATACACTGTATTGTATGTTGTATATTTTAAAAAAAAATCTAAACAAGTAAGAGAATCCGAACTGGAGAGTGAAAAGATTAAAATATTAGTAAAAAAAAGGCACAAAATTAATCAAAAAATCATCCGACATTCCACTTTTGCCATAACCGTGTTACACATCTAACATTTAACAACGTACAACACTGGTCAAAACAAGTTGACTTTCATATAATCTGTGCTGAGACGTGTAAGTAAGAAACAGTTTCTCAACATGTCATTTGAAATAAAAAGCAAAACTGCTCAAAAACAGCAAAATTGATTATTCCAAGAAGTGTTAGGGTAAATTGATGATCACACGCTTCACTTTGCATGAAAAACATAATGTTTTAACCTCCTACATAGAGCGTTTTTTTCCATTTCTAATGATGACTTCCTATGCACCACTTTTGAGAAAACTGACAGCCAAGGCTGAATCCTTTTGACTGTGTGGCAGATGTTCCTTGTGTAGTCTGCAGGGTACAGCAGGCTGCGGCATAAATCCGCTCCACCATGTTTTTATCTCCACTTACTTCAGGAGTTGTGACAGAAATGCTGAGCATAAATTCATAGAGGAAAAAAAAGATAATTCTCAAAGTTTTGCTCTGAAGCAGAATGAGCTGTTTTCCATTAAGTTATTACCTTGATATCAAGGCTGAACATTTCTAATCTGAAAGACCTTTTGTACTTTCAGTTTTGTCTTCCTGCAAGCAGTGGTTGATGAATTATTACAATGATAAAAAGGGATCTTTACATCTCTTCATCGTCTCTTATTTTGCATTTTCATTGGCTCCAATGACTGCAGCTCACCTCTCAGTTAAACCCACCTGTCCAAATCCTGCCATGGATTCCTGGGAGCCCTCCTGCTCTCCATCTCTTCTCCCGTCTTCCAAGGCGTAGACAGTCCCATCTGTGTCCTGAACCCCTTCATCTTTCACCACCACTCCCTCTCCTCCCAGCACCTACAGCAGAGGGAAAGAAGGTTCAGTTTTAAAGGAGTATAGCAATTAAGCTTTTAACAGTCAAGCAGAGCAGCGGCAGGTGCTAAAAGGCAGCAGATAGAGTCTATAAGAAGAACAGAGCAGCGACAGCCCTTTTAAGCAGGTGCTGATAAGTTTAATGACCTACAGTAAATATGCAGAAGTCCATAGAATGTCAACAAGGCAATTATTGATGAAGTTAAGACGAGAGCTTCTCTTCAATTGTGCAAAGTGCAGAAACATCTCAGCAATATACGCCAATGCAGTGTGAGAAGAGGGAAAAGCAGAAAAAGAAAGAAAAGCAAACCGTTGCAGCTCTGCATGCCTGAAAGCTGTAACCATGGCAACCCTTCCCCTTATCCCCCTACCTGGAGTCTTAGCGGCTGTCTCTGCTTGCGGCTGTGGCCCGCCCCCCTGTCTCGGTCTCCATCTCTTCCCCGCTCTCTGCCGTCCAAGTCCTCCTCCTCGCTGTACCTGTCCATCCCCACCAGGTCATCAGAGAGGTCAGTTGTGTTGCCGCGGAGGCTGTCCCTGCCAATGCTGTCCACACTGCCCACACCGGAGCTGCAGCCCGCTGAGAGGTTCCCTGTGCTACTAGTGCTGGCTCCGTTGGCCGTATGCCCCAACAGGTCTCGGAGCTTGTACCTGACGTCCTGAGTACAGCTGGAGCTCTGCTTCATGAGGATTGTGCCGGCCCCAGAGCCAAGCCCATCACCGCCGCACATGGAGCCGGGGCCCATGTCGCCCAGCACCATCAGACTCACGGTGTTGGCTTGCTCCATTGGGCTGCTCTCACTGACGCTAACGCTGGCCCCCAACCCCCCACCCATGTTACTGGCTCCACAGTCAGCCATGAAGTTAGAGAAGTTTGGGTAACCCCCACCCCCACTTGCACCACCAGAACAGCTCGCACTGCCACCGCTCTCCCTCCCTTTCCCTCCGCCGCGCTCTTCTTGTTTAGGGAGAACCCCTCCGAGCATCCCTCCTCCCGCTGCTGCTGCCGCTGCCGCTGCCGCAGCTGCACTCGCCGCCCCCGCTGCCGCCTTCCTCTGAGAGATGATCTGGGTGCACTCGTCAATGACCGTCTTGATCTGCAGGATGCTGGCGGCGGTGAGAATGCAGAGGGCCTGTGATTGAAGCACCACCAGTGAGCCACTGTACATGAAATCCACGAGCTGCTTCACGGTTTCGGCGGGCACCAGCGGCGGCACAGAGATTTCAGAGTGACCCAGTAACAGCTTGTCCTGAAAGAAGGGGCTGCCGGCCGCCAGCACGCAGGCGTGGGCGCGCAGTGAGGCGTCATGTATCCGCACGGTCACGTCGCAGAAGAGGCCCTCACGCCGCTGCGTGCGCAGGGCTTCCAGAACCGACTGGCTGGAGTTGTGAAGGTGGATGTAGTGCACGGTCTCTGTGCCGGACGCCATGGCGGGAGGCGGTGAGTCGCTGGGGACGGGGTGGGAGTGGGGGTGGGGGAGGGGGGGTAGGTGTCTGGGGTTTTGCGTCAGCTTGAGGGATAAGGAGGACAGGGAGGGAAACGGGTACAGTGCATGGGCCACGGTGGGGCCGTGTCCCCTCAAACAGTCATGAGTCTGATGGAAGCTGAAACTGCTGCTCTGCTGTAGTTCAAGTGTTTGAGGAGCTGCCTTTGTTCTCCTGAGAGGGATGGACGTCAAGAGGTCGTCTCCACCAGCTTCACTGACTCTGTTAAAAGTCTGTTGAAATAAATCATAATTAAAGTGATTAAACATGAAATGCAGTTGTATTGAATGTGTACATTAGTGCTGAAGGCTTACTTAATAAAACTATGAGTCAATCAACAGGAAATTCAAAATCTAAAATGTTGACGATTGATCCTTTAAGTTGTTTATCAAAAATGTCAAACATTCCCTGGTTCCAGTTTCTCAGATATGAAGATTTTCTGTTTTGTATCGCTGTAAACTGAATATCTTTGACTGTTGGTCAGACGGAAAAAGACTTCTGGAAACTGCAGGCATTTCAAACTATTTTCTGCAAAACTGAAAAGGATTAGTCGATCAACAGAAAAGAACTGGCAACAATTCTGATAATCAATCAATCCTTTATGTCATTTTGTTGGGTCCATCTTTCCTAATCTGACGCTTTCCTTCTTTTCTCTGGTTTGTAATGGATATTTTCCACATTCATGCTTTGGACTTCTTGGTCAGACAAAACAAGACATTAGAAGACGTCACCTCGGAATCTGAACAATTGTGACGGGCATTTTCACTATTTCCTCGTACTTAACAGACAAACAGTTCATCGTTCACTCAAATAAATAACAAACAGATTAATCAATAATCGAAAATATTCACTAAATGCTGCCCTTGTTTACATTTTTACACTGATTTGTTACATTTTCAAGCCAAATAATGAAGCTTTAGCTGAAGGTGACTGACAGCTCAGCAACTGCTGACGTTAATTAAACATCAAATGAATCGCGCGCATCATCTGGAACACCTGTTTTGGACAAATGACAGCAGCACGTGCCCTGCGCGAGTCCGGCAGCTCCTCAGGTCCGTTTATTTGCACAGTAGGTGGCCGGTAACGCAACACCAAAGATAATATGACTGTTAGTTGTGCTAAACAGACGCACGGAGAGTGAGGTAATAGACGCTGAAAAATCAAAACACCTCGTTAACTAAAAATGTATCTTTAACTGTCAGTTACAGTAAACAGGTTAACTACTGACCAGCCGTTTAGCTCCAGCAACAAGCAGGTTAACGGTAACAAGCTAACGTTAGCTAGCGTTAGCTGTTGACATTAGCCACTCAACTCCCGTTCGGGAAATCTGCACGAAATGCACAGATTCATACATGCAGACTAAGCATCGCCATCGATTAAAAAACAAACGTCAATTGTTTAACATCCGATGGCAACTGGCGACGTGCCTCACGTAACACAAAAGCAGCTTTTGGAGCTCGCCCCCACGCTCCAATACAATGCTAACCTAGCTAGATTACGAGCTAGCTGGGTGCAAATTTCCAAAGACACAACTAGTAAAGTTAGCTTGCCAGCTAACGGGCTACCACCCTTTTCCACACAGAGCGTGTTATAACGTTACACCGAAGTAGTTTACAGCTATAGCGTCTTTGCTTGTTGTTTAATCGTGACTACATACCTGCAATGTGCAGTGACAGTTCGGCGCTTGTTAGTTTCGGGCAGATGGATGCAGCAGGAAGCCCTCAGTATAACGCACCCAACCTGGTGAGAGCTGGAAACAAACACATGCACACAAACACACACAGACAGACTCACACACATACACACACACACACATATACAGACACCAGGCACATACAGGGATGTAGAGTTCCTCCTGCTTTAAAAAAAAATAAATAAATAAATCCACAAATGTTCATATGCCTGCAGTACTTCTCACAAATTATTGCACACAAGCTCACACCCTTCAAAAAAAAGTAGAACAAATACCTGCACACAAGCCTATATAAAACACACAGCAGGGTCATTAGACATGAATGCATCCAAATGCATGCAAACACATCTGAGCACACCCACACACACACACTTGAGGAAACAGACTACCAAAAAAAAAAAAAAAAGATGACACAGACGAACACAAAGACTATTGTTTAAACTCTAATCTATACATTTGATTAAAATGTGTATGTTCCTCATGTCATGGAGAAGTTGGGCATTGTCAGCATCATAAAAGAGGTAAAATATATGAAATACACTGTATAAAGGACAAAGACACATCTTCATTATAACGCATTATGACATTTATCATGACAGATTTACATGTTAGCAGAAGTTGACAGGTATTTAAATGTGCAGCTCACTCACAGGGTGTATGCATGTGTGTCTAAAGGCCAAAAGAGCGTTTACTTTAATTATCCTCTGTGTGCTGTAGCCTTGTTCCGGGTGCATAAACTTCAGTTACAGTGGCAGCAGGTCTGGTGACCTGAGCACAGCCAGATTCCTGGATCAGCTTGTACTCTCAAGGATGAAGGCTTGAAGTGAGTATGATGTAGTACTGCACAGACAAAGGACAGTTGACGTAAATAAGTAAAAGTAAATAAGTAAATGTTTAAGTAAAGTAGTGACGTTGGATTAGGGGAAGATTTACAGCCCCTTTCCAAGATGATGAGTGATGAGTTGCCATAAAAACACTGTGATGGCCATTTTTCACTATTCTCTGATAATTTAAAGATTAAACCAGTAAATAATCAATCATCAAATTAAAGGAACAATATATTTCCTTCCTTAAATATTTCTCTCCACGTCGTACAGTACACGGTGTACAGGAGGACAGAACAAATTTGCTTTGTAGCAGATGAACGATAATGTTACAGCCGTATTAGGCAATTTTGCATGACGTCAGCAAACGGCACCAAGACTAACTCTTTGAATTTGCACTATTCAAAAGCAGAGAAATTATGCAAATGAGCATTATAAATTGTCTCTCAGCACAACACCTGCAGCTGCTGAAGCGTGACAAAACCCAGGGCTGAAAAAATTCTGCTTCTGCAGGCGACGACTCTGTTGTTAAGTTGTCATTAAGCTTATTTCTAAATCATATATTTTTTTCCTGATTTGCATGTTAACCAAAAGCAGCATAGGTCATATTGTCAAGTTATTAGATGAATATAATTTCATATCAGGACCACCTGCACACACTAATGCAATCCAATACAACAGCTCTGCCTTAAATTTGACTTTTATGAAGCTTATACATTTTCAGCCTTTGTTGACATTGTCAGAAATGTGATAATTCTACTTTATGTTTATTATTGAGGTCGTAGTGGTTGGTTGTGGTGTTCCTACTATTTAGTCCATCCCATAAACATACATAAAGGGGGCAAAACATAAGAAACCCTTTACAACATAATGATAGAATCAGTATACGCTGATTTGGATTGCATTAGATTTCACAGGTGTTCCTAATAAAGTGCTTGCTGAGGTATATGTATTTGAAAATGTTGCTATTTATTAAAGGACGATAACCTTTCATGGTTTCCCTTTAAAATAAACATTTCTTAAGGAGACAGGCTGTTGAATTCCATTAAAAACCAAAGTAAATAGTTTGTATTAACATTAAAAATGTCTGTCTGAACTACTACTCCACCTTTAAACAAATACAGGCGCTTGTCGTCAGATGTGTAGCCCCGTATCGGTATAAATGCTGAGCCGCAATACACACCCACATATCAACTAAGCTTCATGAGAGAAGCTAATTACTCTCTTCCTTGTATCAGATAACCAGCCCCACGTGTGTCCGCCCCATTATCAGGTTCCCCCGTCTGGTATTAAAAGTTCAGGGATGCCTCTGCTGCTGCTGCCGCTGCTGCCGCCGCTGCTGCTCGATAAATTTTTAAGAAACAGACACCAGGATTTACTCCACAACAAAATATAATTTAATGAATTCACTTTTTCACTGTGTCGATCACAAATCTATAGTGATGTGTAAAAAAAAAAAAAAAAAAAAAGATCCAGCACTCTCCTCTGTCTTAATGTAAGGCATGCAGTCTCCACAGAGCTTTGGACATTGAAAGCTACAGGTCATTACAGTAGGACACACTCACAAAATACACACAAAAGCGCTCATAGTATCCACTCTTTTCTCAGGGGCCCAATAAACATTTATTCTTTGCACATACAATGAGTAGAAGTGGGATTCATCACAACACCGAAAGTATAGTAGTTCACAAATAGCAACAGGATACGCTATAACACTTCCGCTGGGCCTTTTTTTTATTTTTTCTACCTTCTCAGCTCTTGAGGAATAAATGGCATGGTGCGCTGCTGGAATACTTTAATATGTGAGTTACATTGACAGTTACACAAAAAAAAAAAAAAGGGGGGTTAGTAGCTTAGCACATCGTGTGAGCATGTTGCACATATAATGAGGATGATTTTTAACAGCCGTGACTCTTGCATTCAACCCTTTGCAGCGAGCCCTTTTGGACCTGGTTTTTTTCTGAACCAGCGGAGCTTGTAAAAATGAGTTTCATCATTCGGTGAGAAGGACGTCCTTCATTTAGAAGTTACATGCTGCTGTTGTAACTCTCATATAAAAAGTGCAGACATTATCTTGTGTCTATGGTGCAAAAAATCCTAATGACCTCTGGGATTCAAAGTGGCCTCAGCTATATAAATACAATTATATATTTGCCTCCATATAAAAATAAAATTAGCAATACACAAATATTGCACGCCTAAGGAGTTTCAATTTATCAGATTATTGACAAGCTATTGAGGAAAATGTACAAACATGGAAATAATAAACCTTCTGGTGCAGTATAAATAAATATTTAGATATTCAGTTTTAATTCCCTATGCATGCAGCATGTCTCTCTGGCTGTTGGGGGGGCCAGGTGGGGCAGAGGTGGAGTCACGGCTGCCAAGAAGGGGGGGAGGGGGGGGAGAGATGGAGTCGGGCTGTGCGGTGGGTGAAGGTCACGGCAGAGCAGCAGGTAGTTTCTCCAGGACAGAGTGGTGGGCGGTGCTTCTCAGTGCTGCTGCGCGTCCAGCTCCCTTTGGCGGCAGCCGACGGCGGTGATGAGAGCGGCTCCCTTGCCGCTGCCGTCCTCCGATAGCAGGAAGTTGACTTCACATTTGGGGGCGAGTTCCTTCACCGTCTGCTGGAAGATCCGAGAGAAGCTGTGGGAGGAGGAGAGCGACAGGAAACCGTGGTCAGGAGAAATGCTTGCTAGTGCAAGAAACAAATGCTGTCAGCTGTCAGTTAAGCTTTACAACTAGGATGAACAGCAGGGTAGAGCAAGACAGTTAGTGTCTCATGAAGAATTACAAAATTATCTGGATAGCTGAGAAAAAAACTCTTCTTGGCATCCTGCTGAAATATGTTATGGCGTCTTGTGGTTGCTGAAATACGGCGGCTGCCAAAAAAATTCAAAGATTGATGCCACTAAGCACCGAAAAAGAACATTGGAGAAATACACTGCAGGGAAAAAAATGGTCTTTGCACACCTGTGTACAGACAGGTTTGTAGAAGATAAAGAAGAAAAGCTCACTGTCAACACATGTAGACAGTAGCTATGTTTTGGTTAAGCAACCTTTGTCAGGTATGTCACACAGCAAATGACAGAAAACCTATGTATGTATGTATGTACAGTATATGTTCCCCACCTTCCCCCATAAAGTAAAAAAAACCTACTATCAGTGGGCAGTATCCACCATTCCAGATAATAAAATGTTTCACAACTGTTTCTCCACCTTCTCCCAGACTCACAAGACTGTTGATTACTTGCTCCCTATGATTGGCTGATTATCCTGTGTGTGTGTGTGTGTGTGTAAATATACCGTACATAGGCTTGCTATCATTTTTCTGTGTGAAATGTCTGACTCAAGTTGCTCGACCGAAACATAGCTACTGAATAAATAAGTGCTGACAGTGTGTGGGAGCAGAGAAGTACAGTGTACAAAAAAAATTGACCACAATTATGATGACACAGCTCGTCTGTGTGTTCCTGAGTTATGGAGTGTCTCTGTCGACACAGGCTGCCGGAGAGACGATCATATTTGATAGACTTTAGTGCCTACCACTGCTTCTAACATCATCTGACAAAATATAAGTTATCTGTTGTGATGCAAGTAACGATTATTTTCCATTTAATCCTTTAGTTTGTAAAATGATTGAAACAGTGATTAGATTTCTTATGTTGCCTGACCAACAGTCCGACACCCAAAGATATTTAGGTATTTAACAAGCCCAAACCATCAAATGTTGGGCATTTTTGTATACATTTTCCTTTTTTGCCATCTTTTCACTAGTTATACAGTTTAAAACCATAGAAGAAGAGTCACTCTTGAATAGCAGAGCTACAATAATTAAAAAGTGAGTTCCCCTCTACTTGAGTCACATCACTACTCTTCCAAAATGGTTGATACCAGAAAAAAATAAATAATTACAACCTTTACAGCCTGATGAAACTCAATACATACTGTTGTGTTTTAGAATGAATGAACCTCTCTCCACCCCAAACACGCCCTCTATTATGTTCTTATCCCGTGTCTTACTGTGGGTGCAGCTTGTAGAGCGTGCCGTCCACGCCCACGGTGACGTCCAGGTGGTCCAGTCTCCTGTTCTCACGGATCTTGTCCACCACAGCAGCCATCCCGGCTCCGCAGATCTGAGCCGCGCGGCGGGACACCGTACCGCACACCTCCTTGACGATAATACTGTCATCACAGGTGCTGTCGAGCCCCAGCTGCTGCAGGATCCCCCTGACCTGCAGCAGCGCCAGACGATCGCTGTGGAGCGGGAAGAGGGAGGGGGGGGGGGGGTGAGAGCGTGTCAGAGGTCAGCCAACAGCAGGAGAGTCACCGGATACCTCACAGCTGTTCCCAGAGGCTAAGGTAGGCTTAAACAGTGTATAAACTCAAGTCGTCACATTGCATCCCCCTCCTCCTCCTCCTCCTCAGTCTTAGGTGTTATCCCACTAGATGTTACTTTTCTGTGAGTACTACTGCTGAAGCATGTGCTTACATTATCCTCTGCTCCTCTTAGCCATATAAACCAATACATATCCTATATTTTACAGTACAGCCATCTATGTCTGGTGTTTCAAGTTTTTTAATTAGCTTTTTCCTATCGTGCAGGAAGCCACCAGTTTGCAGTATGAAAATCAACCCGCACCTGTTCGCTGTTTGATCTACTTAGATAATCCATTGCAGTAAACATCACATCTGCTTTGACAAACACTTTAATACTGTATGGAAGATAACACCTCTTGGGTATTTGTGTAGTCTTCAGTACAGTAGCAGCTGTTGTAATTTAAGTGTTGAAATTTACTGCTATCAGTGTATCCACTTTCCCTAAACCTGTATCAACTATTTTGCTTCACTTAATTTCCTACGTTTCCCATAGTACACCTCTCCACCTTATTTAGAATGTAATATGCAGCTCCATATACCGAAACAAATGTGTGATTGTTGAATGTGGGTACAAACTGGTGGCTTTTTGCAGCTGAAGTCATGACACAGAACATTTTTCTGTCATTCAGCTTAGTTTTATTGCATTAAAATCTACTGAAATTAACTGTTTATCTGATGGAATTATAAATATTTAGAGTTGCATGAGATTTTTTTTCGGAGCAGTATGACATCTCAGGGTGGATTTTTGATAAATATGATGGGTTGTAACAGTCACAACGCTACTGTGTCTGATTCTGAAAATAAAACTGATTTTGATGTGGCAAATGTGAAATGATTGACTCACCTCTCTATCTGCGACAGGAACTTTGTCTCAAATATGCCCCTGGTCTTCAGCGTCTCTGAGATTTGTCCCCGGAAGAGGAATCCACGCTTGGTCAGATCAATCAAAATCTGCCTGACGATCTCTCCCAGGTACATGCCGCTGCACATCTTCTCATATCTGAGACGTGTAAGAGAGAGATAAACCTCAGTTAGCACTAAGATGACAAAATACTCATTGAAAAAATTACAGTTTTCTCAGTAATGACCAGATGATGCTACAAAGGATTGCTTTTAAATACCTTTGTTTTCCTTCGTTGAGCGAGTTCTCGTCCACTGCCTGGTCGTACTTCGTCCTGATGTCATCCAGGCATCCGTTGTCTCCGAACGCCCCCCACTCCATATTGACACACATGCGACCCTCGTTTCCGTCCACTATCTCAATGTTCTGCAACTCTTCCATATAACAGGCGTTACTGCCCGTCCCTGAGAGGAGACGAAACCACAGCTCAAACATCTCAAGAGGAACATCAGTGATTACCTTTCTTTAAACTTTTCATAACAAATTAGGGGATTAAATGTCTACAAGATGTTTTAAAAGAAGTGGTGTCGAACTCACCTGCGATCAGCCCCACCTCACAGGTGGGTTCCTCATATGCGCAGGTCATCATGGTTCCCACTGTGTCATTAACAATGGCAACCACATCCAGCTCAAACTCCTGTGAAAATAAACAACAAAGAACATTTTATCTCAGGCAGCAATACGACGAACAGACATATTTACACTGTCACTGTTTTATCTCACAATTCAAGAATCATGCGTTGTGTTACAATCCAGTAAATCAATGCACAGAGTAGATTTAGTTTGTTAGAGGTCAATTTGATTGAAATAATCTTATTACCAAACAGTTTAAATCATGTTGCTATTTTTTTTTTTAGAAAGGTAACGCTAGATAGTTGTTTCTCTTTCTCTGTAATGATGATCACCCAAACTAAATCCTTACCAAAATTATTGTAATATGCAATAATTACTCATGATTCCAGGTTTTCACACATCATTCATGTCCACATTTTTACATCAAACCATTGTCAATAAATTGCTGTGTTGACAGCAGGATTAATATCAGGCCTGGCAACTTTTTCACAACCCCACACTGAGCACAATGTAGTTCACTCACATTCCTACACAGGCTATACAGTAAAATACACAGGCTGTTTCAAAGAGCTGCAAATATCAGGAGCTCTGCCAAACACACAAAATACAGAGTCAAGAGTCATCCTCGTCATCGCCGTAGTAATTCAGAGTTTCAATAAGACCCCACACTGCAGGCACAGATGGGCACACCTCTCCACAACAGTCTGAAATCGGTTTCCCAAGGCGTTATGACATGCTCTTACAACAATAAGCACACACTGCACCAGTCCGGCATTGGTTTTTATATGTCGGTTAATGATTTACAGTCACTTAATACTCACTGGTTCCTCCATCTAAAAGGGTGAAATTGAATGTAAGAACCTCAAAAGTGATGACATATGAATAATTAAAACTTTCTGAGTAGAGAAATGTTGCACAACAATCAATATTGAAATGTGTTTCATTGTAAAGAGCGACTTGCTGGCTCTGCTGTATGTGCTGCTGGTGGATAATAAGTGTTGTCCAGCTGCAGGTTAACAGAGTAGGGGGGTGGCGAGAAGTGTCTTTATGCTGAAACTGCAAAATTGCAGTTAAGTCCAAAGGTGTCAGTAGGCCAGGATTAGCACTTAATGTGGTCATGTGATGTGGTTGACAAGTATAATATCCTCGTGTATTTTAGAAGGTGGTCTGTTTTCAGTTGTATTTCTATATTCTTCTTCTGTGTGGGGCAAATGTTTTTATTTGTGTACTTTCTCAGAATTAAGCAGTAATTTTGTACAGTAGGGATATGCAATGGGTAGACAAAACAAATGCTTCATGACAAAGGCCTTTAGCTCTAAAAATCACAGCAATAACATTGTTGAAGAAGCTGGTTGAACAGCAGTGAGTGACATTTGTAAGGTATTAAAGAGATCTGTCAGTCTGAGCTTTGATATAAGATAGATAAGAAACCGAGCAGTCAAAATGAGCCCAAACTGCAGGGGCAGTTGGTCCAAAAACACTTTTTTTTTTCAATTTTTGTTTGCCATATGACAACAAATGACAAACAAAACCTACATTTTCAAAGATAAACAGCAGTTAGAAGCTGAAACTAAACAAGGGAAATATGGAAGATATTAATAGTATAGATTGTTGACAAATCTTAACCTAATATTATCATTATGTATCATTAATGTAATGTAAAGCTTTGATTTAATTATTTTAAAGTTTAAGTTCTTTATCATGACATTCTTACCTTAAAAAATCTGACAAAATCATACTATTTTCACTATTGTCACATGTAGCGTAATGTGTTAAAAGCAACAGACAAGCTAACTATAGTGTACGTGTTATCTGTGTAGCAGCATAGCTAATAACGTGACTGCATCGGATGTATTTCCTGTCTGTACCTCTTTCCTTTTGATTGCGTCACGAAGAAGCTCCACCACATCTTCACCCTCACAGTCTGTGGCTTTGAAGCCTTTGGTCCAGGTTACGAGGATTCCCTGAGGATCACATGACAATTTGTAAGACGACATCTAACAAACACTGTGTCTGGATGGAACAACATTTTATAACCGTCTAATGAGTCTTCTTTCTAGAACGGGAACCATTGATACCCTGCACATGAAAGAAAAATATAGATGTAGACGTTGGACCTCATGCAAGAACATTTTTGTATTCTTATCCAAAATCTGTCTTTTTTCTGTGAGGTTTGCTCGTACAAAGTCGGATTCACCAAACTCTCAACTTAACAACCTTAAAATGCATGAAGGTAAATCACTCATTTCGGCCTGATGAATGTCATCTGTTCGTTAGGAGATCTGATCATTAGCATAGCAAACGCTTCTAAAACCATCATATAAGGCGACCTGTTCCTCTCTGTTTGTGGGGAAGTTTCATCCACAAAATGTTACAAGATAGTAGCAAGAGGAATTCACACTGCTGAGATTCAAGTACCGCTGTCTGCGATCATCAAACAAACGTAGCAGTGTCAGTAGTCGTATTAGAAGACCCGAAACGATTAGAGAATATGAATCCAGCTGCCAACAACGTGTCATCAGAGCAGCGTTGTACTGTGACAGAAATAAAGAGGGAATAGTTTGACATGACGTTAGATGCCAAAAAACGTCTTTCCAAAGCAAACGCTCCAGGAGGAGAGAATATTACAGCCTACAGTAGGTAATGTTATAGTCAGCTGCAACACAACATGACACTGGACAGAGACCTGCAGGAACACCCTGAGGCGACAACTACTGAAATGTGGAAGCTGCTGCGCCAAAATATGCAGATAAAAATAAGAGTCATTTTGCTAAGCTCCACCTTCAGGTGGTAGGAACCCAGGTCTGGTCTTATTTTAGCCAGATAAATATAAACGTAGAATTTGTGCTATTTTTTTGAGATAATTGCAAGAGAACATACTGCGTCCAGGCTGGTCTGATGGCAGGGGAAGGAGAAGGTGAAACCCAGCGGCAGACGAGCACTTTTCATTCCCATGTAGTCCAGGAAGTCGGAGATGCAGTGCACGATGTGGTCAAAGAGCTGGGAAGAGACATGTTTTTAGTGGGGAGATATGGGAAGGTTTGACATAGCTTTACCATCTATGGTGAGTCAAAAATATCTGTTGGATTGCCGCCAGAGCGATCAAACCATTGTAGGTTTAAAAAGGTTTGGACTGACAGATCTACCAAATGTTTGTTTTGACTGTAATACTGATAGATAGAAGTAAATCTATATTAAAAACAGAGAAAGTTCAGGAATAAATCTAGTACTGGTCTAGTAATACTAGTACTGGGATGCTAAGCAGTGTTTCAAGCAAAAGATATTTCTAAATAAGCATAAAATACAACAACAAAGAAACAAACTGTGGATTGTTACCTCTTCTCCTGTGCCCTGCATGACTTCTATGGGAATGGCGTAGATTTTGTTATGCATCTCCACTGATCGCCTCTTCCCGCTACGGATCTTTACCAGAAGCACGCGGAAGTTTGTCCCTCCAAGGTCCAAAGCGAGGAAATCTCCATTCTCTGCATTACAAGAGAGGCCTTGTTAGCCAACAGAACTAAATATCTCACCCCTAAATACGTTTTCTACCATTGTATTGATTTTATTTTTTTCCCTGACACTTAAATAATACAATTTAAAAAGCATGGAGGTCTACTTTGACTTAGATTCACAGTGATTCATAATGTCATGATTTCAACTTTTACTGCCATATACAAAGAATCCCTGAAAAAAATGTAGGCTACGAAAATCTTAATGTACTTGTCTGAACATCTTGTTGCATGTGACATTAATCTCTTAACTGCCAATATTAGATAAGTTTAATGTGATAACATTTAACATGGTGATGCCTGCTGATCTTTTTAAAATAAAGTGAAAGAACCTGATTTATGGCTACAAGTTCGGAAAAATGCCATGTAGACAAACTGTTGTCTATTGAAGTACAAACCGGGGAGACTCAACTGAACTTCTCAGTCCATAACAGTGCAGTCCTCCATTAACTACAGCAAAGAAGAGGATTTAGTTTGAGTTGTTTCACCTCTTTGTTGATTTAAAATATTATTGGCTGACCTGGTGATGTGAGCACAAATACACTGTTAGCGTTTCCAAGGTTTCCCCTAATAAAATGGTTGGTGGATGAAAACTCTCTGATGGAAAATTAGCGTCCAAACGTCCAGCTGGAGATTATCAACGTAACTTCATCCTGATGTCTGATAAGTAGGGCTGCTTGCACTTATGTGGTGACTTATTCCTCACACATCCCCGGCCGAGTGTGACTGATTGGGCTATTTGCCTCTACTTCTTCCGATTAATTATTAAAATGCTGCCTTTGTTGTTTGATATAGTGCCTCTCTTGTTTCCCTTAAGGGTTATGTTATATTTATGTTATATAGACACACAGCTGACATATCAGCTGAAAAACTAAAAAGAATTCATCATTGAAAATAAGTATTATATATAAAATAAATGATGGCTGTAAATAAATGATAAATTATTAGTTAATAATAAATAAATTGCAAGAGGAAACAAATTCTTAGTCACCTGATCCATCCGGTGTACTTCGGACAAAGGTGGGCAACATTTTGACTGACGCTTCCTTGTGGCTGTCCTTCTTGAGGCCTCTTTCGATCTCCACCCTCATCCGTTTCTTCACTTCTAACAGCTGCGCTTTGCTCAGCCGGAACTCCGCCAAAGTCTGCTGGATCTGTCGCGCCTGCTCCGTCAAACGGTACGCCACCGCCGTCACCATGGCCGCGCCTTTGCCGCTCCCGCTCTCAGACAGCAGGAAGCGGACGTCCGAGTCCGGGACCAAGCGACGCACGGTCTTGTGTAGACGGCGGGCATATCTGTTCAGAGAGAAGAAAAGATTGTCATGGAAGAGGCCTGATCTGTATGACGATACCCAAAATGTTCTTTATAGGAAATCAGAACACCGAATCCTCTTTAGAAGTGGACATATAGAAGATACTGTAAAGTATTTGAGATGGTGTTGAATGGTATGAGCCTTTCCTACGACCAAATCACCGCTTGAAAAGAGTATTTTATGAAGAAACTTCAACCCCAAACCAAAAGCAGAGAATGGGATGGAATTTATGTCTGTGTTGTTTTGGGGTTTTTTTAAAGATTATTTTATGGGTGTCTGAAATCTTCCCACAACTAAAAGGAATGTCTGGTGTGCATCCTCTATATTCCTCTGAGGATTTTGTTTATAGGCTTTATTTTAACTGGAGTTTGCTTTGCTATCCCCAAGTTCCCTATTCATCATCTCATTCTGGTTTTGATGGTCTTTTTGGGGGGGAAAGTCTAGGCAAACAAGAAGGCAAATTTCCATAAACTTCATCACAACTTTCAGTATTAAGTATTGCTTGAAGTTAGTCTTTGTCAAAACTCACTGAGGGTGCATCTTGTAGAGAGACCCGTCGATACCCACGGTGGTGCGGAGGCGTGCAACTCCTTTGTTTTCCTTTAGGCGAGAGAGGATGCCACCCAGTGTGGAAGCAATTAGATTTGCCGAGCGGAAGGATACAATGGTGCACACATGCTGCACAGCCACGCAGTCTTCATCTGAAGGCTCCACCCCGAGCCTCGTCAAGATTTCCATACATTTCTTCAGCCCTTCCTTAGTCCTGAAATCAGAAGTATTTACCAGTATTAAAAACCTTATTCATGTCCATGTAAAACAGTCACCCATACCTTTAAAACCTCATCAAATAGTGTAAAATACTAAAGTTTTTGTTTTCATGCTTATAGAAATTCTTTGCAATAATGGTTTTCTGATCAAATGACTACACTACGAGTCACGCCCCCCCGCCCCCACTCACTTTTCAATGGCAGAAACGTGTTTCGTCTCAATCTTCCCTTTCGTAAGGAGCTCAGGGGTTATCCGTCCCTCAAACAGCAGACCTTCTTTGGCCATCTTGACCAGGATGAGTCGCACCAGCTCTCCCATGTACATCCCACTGACCATCTTTTCAAACCTAAGACCAGAGAGATGATTACAGATGAGGTGTCATGTATATACACTTAGCATTAGTCATTCCATCGTCTTTCAAAGAGATCTCCAGTAGAATTGACGTGCTTCTGTTGCTTGATAGGATGCGGTTTTGTTAAGTCTATACCCCCTTTTACTATTTCTAGGAGGAACATTATGGCTGCACTTTAGGCCAAAAACATCAAGAACTATATGCTCCTGATTAATGCATGACAAACAGGGACAGGATCCCTAGGAAATCAAGTTCACTGCTTTGTTGTAGGAGATAAAATGCCTCTACTGAGGTGGCTACATAATTAAAAACAGGACTGATGCATATCAACTGCACTGTGCACTCATTTACATTTAGGAAAGAGAATATATGTATCACAGAAACCACATCCTTTAAAAGTTTGGTTTCAGCTCTTTGTTTTGTCCTCCAAAAATGGACGACGCTTATCAAGTGGTGGCTTTTTTAATGTTAAGATTACAGCAGTTGTATGTTTAGCCTTATTTTACGCTGAATGTATCTTTCACCATTTTGAACCAATGTTGGCCAGGGGTGTCTCATAGGTTGGAGAAGTAAAATCAGTTTTTGAAAAGGGCAGTCATTAATCTGTAGCCACAGTATCTCCCAGGATTTTCCAAAAGGGGGCATTTCTCAGAAAGACTGTGCTTGTTTAGTAAAACTCTTGCCTGAATAAATAAAGGTTCAAAATATCTTACAGCTGCTTCCCTGGGTTGATGGAGCCCCTGTCGATCTCGCGGTCGAACTCTGTGCGGATGTCTTCGAGGGAGCCGTCATCCCCGAAGGCGCCCCACTCAGTGTTGACACACATCCGGCCCTCGTCTCCTTCCACCACGTCGATGTGACGCAATTCCTCCATGTAGGAGGCATTCGTCCCCGTTCCTGAAAGGATGCAGAGCTGCATGACTCCTGTGGTGCAAGGCCTTTTTTTGCTCTGCAGAGCTCAATATGCAGAGTGCATCATCCTAATGATGCCAAGGTTAGGATTGTAATAACTTTGGCGCCCCCACATGTCAAACTGTGCTCATGGTGCTGAATGGAGCTTCGGATAAATGTGTTGACTAACTATGATTTTTGCCCAAATGACACAACTCTGATGAAAGATTGAGTGCAGTCATTTCCTCCTGCAGTAGATGCTGCACCAGACCACAGTGAAATTGTATAATCCTCTTTGTTTGTTTGCCCCGCCCAAGATTAATAAAAAAAATCCAGTCTGTGTCTTTACCTATGATGATACCCACTTCACAGCGCTGATCATCAAAACCACAAGTCATCATGGTACCAACGGTGTCATTCACCACCGCCATGATGTCTGCCTCATAGTCCTGAAAAAATGAGATAATCATGTTAAACTCAAAGAGAAAATCAAAAATAAAAGCCACCAGTCAAACGCTGTTAAGTTTGGACTAAACTTGTAAACTCACCCCTCGTTTCTTGATGGCCTTGTTCAGGAGCTTCACAACATCCATCCCTTCTACTCCACTGGCTTTAAACTTCTTTGTCCATGTCACTAAGACTGCCTATAAAACAAATGGTTTTATAAGAATGAGCTTTAAATTACAGTTAAGACAGTTTTGGCAACACTGAAGGGTCTGTCCATTGCTATTCCAAACACAGTTTGGTCTCCAAACACATTTAGGAACATTTTGTCCAAAAGATACTGTGACTATAATTACACTGTATTCAAGTTTTCCAACCACCTACTTGTTTTAGAAACGTATTTAGAGGCAGTCTTGACAATTACAGTACACTTAAAGTGTTGAAAGAATTTTATCTGACATGTCTTAAGAGTATATTAAGCATCTAAAATTATGAAAACAACATTTCTGAGCAGGTAAAAATGCCTTGCCATAACTTTTTGGCCATCTTAATGTAATTTCATGTCACATATCTGTTGTAGTCTGAGAAATGAATTGTGGCACAGTTTACCTCATCCAGTTTGGTTTGGGCACAGGGAAAGGAGAAGGTAAATCCTACAGGAAGCTTTTTGTCCTTGATTTTTTGCTTCTCCATAAAGTCACCCAGGCACTCTGCAACATGGTCAAAGAGCTGCAGACAGAAAAGAGACTTTGACGCTAAGGAATAACAAGAAAACATACCAAAACATTTGACCAAATATGACATTTTTTAAAGTTATTATTATAGATTCATGAACTGTTCTCTCATATCACATTACCATTACTGGACATAAGCATAAATGCCAAAAGACTTGGCAGTTCCAACTTCTCAAATGTGAGGATTTTAAGCTTTTATGTGTCATAAAGGATAATAAACTGAATATCTGAATATTTTTTGACTATTGATCAAACAAAACAAGACATTTGAAGATGTCACAGACATTATAACGGGAGTTATTCTGACATTTTATACACGAAATTATTAATCGAGGAAATCAACAGATTATTCGATGAAAATAATCATTAGTTGCAGCCCTAATAAAGTTTGTTAACTTACTCTACACAATGACAGAGGAACAGTTGATGTTTCAGGCTTTACTCAGTTTTACTTTAAAACCTTTGTGGCCCGTCCTTGTCACAGGTTGTATGTGTTCAACCAAAGAGTGACGTTTCCATTGGTTCTTTTCCCTTATTTTCTATCTTATGGATCATTTCAGATCATTGAGAACAAAGGATAATACTGTATATCGATGGCCGAAGAGCAAAACCTCCTATCTGAAAAATGCGCTTTTTTTGAGAAAACTAAAAAAAACCTGTTGTTTCCTTGCAGAATGCTATTTGTTAAGGACACCCAATACATAATACACTGTTTTTGGACTATATTACTATATTATATGTTAACAATACTGTAATAACCATACAAACATACCGTAATATAGTCCAAAAACAGTGTATTATGTATTGGGTTTTAAACAAGTTTTCTCAAAAAAGTGCATTTTCCAGATAGGAGGTTTCGCTCTTCGGCCATCGATATATTGTACCAGGTGACAATTTGGTTAACAGTGTTTGTCATATATCAATAATTAACTTGAGTTCTTGAAAAGCTTTCAGACCACTTTTCGAAATAGTTCATATAATTTTAGTAAGTTGACAGCAAACTTAGAAACTTGTTTTACAAATTCCACTCTGACGATGGAAATATTTATTTATAATTTTTATATTTTACCAAAGCACTCTGGTAAAACAAACCTCGTTGTTAACAAACCTATTCATATATCACGTTACGTTTTTTTGGCCAGCTGTCCCCCTTGACATTTCATTAAACAGCATCTGTCTGTGCTCTGTCTGAGTAAGTCATGCTCTGAACCAATTTACACAGCCTCAGACAGTCACTCATGTTTTGGTTATCATGTTACTATACGACTGCCAGCTGTTCTCTCCAAGTTCAGCGTAGGTCAGCGTAGCTTCTGACGTCACTCTCATTACCCTGAGCACTATTAAGAAGGTCATTTTACACTAACTGATCCTCAACCCAACTTTATATGCTACTGGGTTCTGTACTGAGGGCAGACACAAACATTACAACTATTCTGCAGTGGAAACAACTGAATGTCTGAGCTGAGTCACGTAGCCTTTTGTCGCAACATCCAGACATTTTTAAGAAAATATGATTCAGGTCTGATTAGGAAGTCACAAGGAGTTTCTACTGCAGTTTATTGCATTTTCTGTAGAATATGTCTGACAGAAATTGCATTGTGTATCTTCTCTTTTCATGTCTGTGAGGCGCTTTGTGTTAGCTTGTTTTTGAAAAGTGCTGCTTTATCTGAAAGCTTAATGGGAAAATAGACAAGACGTATGGCAGAAATGATAAGCTGCTTCTTGAATCTATGAAAATTCAACACGTACATTAATTTGACTGAGTGATTTAACATTTAAACACATTTTCGTTTACCTGCGTCCCGCTCCCGTGAATGATGTCATCAGGGGTGTCATAGACCTGGCTCTCCATTTGGACCGGCTGCTTCTTGTCCTGCGTCACCTTCACACGCAGGATCCGAAAGTTTGACCCCCCAAGGTCCAGAGCTATGAAGTCTCCCTTTTCTGTCAGAATGAGAATCAAACATTAGAGATTTAAACATGTTCATTTGCAAGATTCTTGTTTTTTTGATCTCTTTACTTGCACTTCCCAGAGATTATTAATCTATCAAACGATGTAAGAAGTACTGTGGTGTCTCCTTCCCTCTCCTACATTCCTTTTACATGTTTTCAAAACAAACCAAGTGCTGTATTTCCTGTGTGCCAAATGATTTTCCCCAAGCAAGATATAGATTTAATCACAATTTCAAACAAAATGTCCCAGATTGCTCTAAATATGGGGAAGAAACAGCCTAACATATAGGGTAACTAACTAAGTGACCTTAAGGCCCCCAGCAAGAACTATTAATTTAGAATCTGTAACTTTTAGGGAGCTAATAAAGTGATTGTTTGGTTGCATGACAGTGTAATTTTTATCTAATTGGTTTTTAGATGGTTTACTGTGCTAAATTAAGTCTCTCACTCCAGGGAAAGTTTTCACTTGATTGGAATGAAATTGTGATGTTTTGTTTGGTTTTTATTTCGCATTACGTCTTCGTACAGCTCCAGAAATGCTTGGCCCAGTTCTGATGTGAACGTATTCATTTTTAATATCCTACTAAAACTGGAGGCTTTGCTACTGCTCCCAGAGGCCGTCGTCATTTCCAAGCTAGACAATAGAAAAAGCAGCTTCGTGCACAGAGTACACCGCAGAGTAATCGACATGAATTCTTTTGGTTAACGTACGCTGTTGTACTTGAGATACGGTTCATTTGCTCTCTCTGTGGCTTCAACTTTTAACCTATCCCTATATAATTGTGATTAAATCTCAATATGTAAACTGATCGCAAAAAGATGAATGTCAATAATAAACTATAAATGTTTGAGGTGGTGATTTCCCTTCCAACCCATCAAATGTTATGATCAAAGATCTTTTATTAACATCGGCATGGGCAACATGTTTCACTCTGCTTGTCGTTGGGATCTAAAATTTACTGTACACACTAATATTCCACTATTATTCCCAATATGGTAATATTCTGAATTTGATACGGGTCATGTAAACAGTATATTCTGTTTGGATATTCTGAATCAGACCTTATTCCGAATGTAGCATTTCCCGACTAAGATGTGGGGTATGCCAATATTATGCTGGTTTTAGGAGCAGGAGCAGCTGTTCAAGGTGGGCTGGCAAGCGGAGCGCGCCTTCTCCACGACGGGGACAGAGGGGATTGGTTATCATCCTGACACACAGCCATGGACAGTAACAACTCCAAAACACCACCAAAAACACTCAGCAGTGAAGTAAACATCATAGTTAGATTTATAGTATCATTCATATCAATATCACTTATAAATATCAGGTAGCAGCTCGCTAATGTTTTTCACCTTGCTGGTTTACTTCACTGCCAGCAGAAATCTTGAGATTCCCGTTTACACTGGAGCAGAAGGAAACCCTGAAAACCCTCTGCATGTAAACAGGAATATTAGTGGAATATTCATTCATTAGCCATGTAAGCAGCTTAGCAGGAATATTGTCTTTTTCGGAATAAGGGCAAAAACCGGAATATTTTGTGTGTGTAAACGTTGTCATTGTTAAAGATGAAACCAGTGGTTTCCAACCTTTTTGGCTTTTGACGTCTTAGAGGAAGCAGTGTGTAGTCGGGGTCACATTTCACATGTCTATGAGTTGTTAACAGCTCCACCAAATAGTGATTTTTCCCTCTAAACTTCCCACATGCTTTCATTTCAATAAATGTTCAAATGATCCAATATTTCACCAAAAATCAAAGATTAGATCTTCTTTCCTCTCCCATTAATCATCTCACGACCCCTCAGATTTATCTGCTGACCCTTTGGAGGGGCCCGACCCCTAGGTTGGGAACCACTGGACTAAACTAGCTAACTGTATATAAAGTAGTGTAAACTAGCTCCACCTCCAGCAGCTACAACAGTAACATGCTGCTCTAACACTGATGCTTCACTATTAATAATCTAATGATGTCATATATAATAATATATCAGTCAGAGGGACCAAACCACTACTTTTACTGCAATACTGTACCTTTAGTTAGTTGTAATGGAGTATTTTCACATTGCTGTACTGGTACTTTTACTTAAGTAAAGGATCTGAATACTTTTCCACCACTGTGACATGCCATCGCTGACATGCAGATCATGGCGGTCTGTCTTTAGAATCCAGATCTCTGACAGGTGTGTAGTAAAACACACAAATAACAAACCTAATGATTGAAGTTCATAATAGAAACAACCACAATGTGAAACCTTCAGAGACAAAAGGGATGAAAAAAGAAAGCGCCCACGAACAAAACGACCTTATTTTAAGATGCACTTAAGCTAGTTTTCCACAAAGCCCTTTTATGCGAGACGAGCCGCCAGCCAGGTGCTGAGGTAGAGTATCACCGCAGACGTAAACCGATCCTCCGTAGAGAGAAGCTTTCTCGTAACATCAGATACGGAGTTGGTTTCATTTTGTTATTCTAAAATGAACAAACAACATGTTGCCTGTACTGTATTTCTTTCTGGCAGTCAAATAGTGTAGTAGCTCTTTTATTTCACAAACATGGATCCGATTGATTAATTTAACACTCATCCAGAGCGACGTACAATGAAAAAATAGACAAGGATTAATGTCTTGCAAAAGGACACTGCAACAGAACACATGATAGTCTGTGAATGTGCGTTTACTGGTACTGGGATCAACTCTGTGACCTTTCAAGTTACAAAAAAAAAGCTACTGAGACATCCCGCCTCCTAATATAACAATGTTGTTCATGTATTGCCACCCTGACTGTAGTGTTTGCTGCATTACGCTATTTATCCTCTTGACCTGAGTGGAATGAGCTGTGACCAGGCTTTGACATATAGAAGTGTTACTGATTTGCTGCAGAGCATGTGTCCATTTTAAAGCCTCGGCCCCTCTATAATCTCAGCGCTAGCGCTGTATATGTAAGCTGTAATGCTACTTCTCCATTTATATACATGTTGAATTTTCAGTATTTATTGCTGTGGTTTCATTGAAACTGAGAATGTGTGTGTAGGGGGGGGATTCACTCTCTTGCCAAGAGTTAGATGAGAAAAGCGATACCACCCTCACATCTGTTTTATAAATATGAATCTACAGCCAGCAGATGGTTAGCTTAGCTTAGCTTAGCACAAAGACTGGAGGCAGAGGGAAGACAGCTAGCCTGGCTCTATCCAAAAGCAACAAAAGCTCATGATCTAACATGTCATATCTCGTTTGTTTGATTCATACACAAACAGAAGTGTAAAAAGGACAACAGGCAACCAGCAGATACTTCAGGAAGTCATTGCTCCCAGCCAAGAAATAAAAATATAATTATTTTCTGTCTATAGGCTTTGCAGTTTTTGTACCTTGCTTGATTGCTTGAAAGCAGTAGATGACAAAGAAAACCCCCAATTTACTAGCTTGTTCTGGACTTTCAGCCACATCTTATGAATCTTCACTGTTATCACGTGACTACAGTTTCATACATACTGAAACAGATGTGGTTGAAAGCTCCAAAAAAATACAAATAAGTGGATCTTAAGTTAGGCTAATTTTTCTTTTTTTGATACTGATTTCTTTTTTTCAGCGATAGCCATTCACTGTATCTTTACTTGCTTCTATAATACTGCAGTTATTTTCATTGTTACTGGCAGAGTCTGCCGCTCCCATGCAGGACTCAAATTGCACACCCACGACTGAGAGATTCACAGGAAGTCGTGCACGCATGTAGTGGACAGAACTCATCATTCAGTCATAATGGCATAACGAATGTTTTTCAGGGTAAAACCTCAGAGCTGAACTGATATTTAAGCTGGATTTGTGAGGCTATAATGGGAAATTTGGATGAGCTGTTCTTTCTGCATTTTTATCTTTTATTAGCTTTTTATTAATAGTTTAATCTCATTACACACTAAAGATTACTTTGTGAACTGACATTATTAGAGCTTAGCCATGACTTCCTTTACTCTTTTTTCCACTGAGACACACAGAAAGTCTGAGGAATTAGATTTCTGAAAATACAGATTACAGAGAAGGAGAAGTTATCTTTTATTCTCATTGCCCATCGTGTTTGCCACTGCTCATCTGTTTTTCAAATGATTATAGGGTTTAACTGTCGCCGCAGTTTCAACTCTGACCTTTGCTTGTTCGCCCCCCAAACTCAGTCGCCACCTGAGGCTATTTATAATGTGAGAGTTGGGCAGAGTGGCCTGCCCCCCTCCGCTGGCCTTGTTCGGGCCTCGGTCTGTACGACATGCACTTGATGTTATTTCTGTGTACAGTACAGGCACTGTTTACTAACAAGGACAAGTCATGCAGGGCAGCAGCATACAGGCCTGGTTTGAGGAGGTGGCGAATCTCTTGACTTTGGCCAGTGTGAGTGTTACGAGCTGTTCAGTTGAAGTGGTTGGTTTGTTTCTTTGAGGACAGTTTGTGTGTTGAAATCACAAAGAATATATTACTGTAGCTGCGTACTCACAACATTGAGACAGACGTTTCAGATAGAATACAAAACTAGGTCAAAACCTAGTATATGGCTGGACCAACCGTGTATGGCCAGTTTGTTACAAGGATAGTCAGTATTAGTGTCTATAATTTGAATTCCTGGATATCAAGTGTTCATCTGCAATTTTCTGTAGTGATCCCAGTAATATTTGTGGTTTAAGCGTGCTGAAGCAGCATATCACATGACACGGGTAAACTACGTATGAGTAAAAAAATGTTATAAATGCAGTGATTGTTATTTGGAGTGCTTTAACGGTTCGCTCTGCCTCAATGGCTCCCAGCGCCTGGAGAGCTGTTTTTTCTCTCTGCGAGCTCGTGCAGTTTGTTCCTGGTTCGGATGCAGCCGAAGCAGTGCATGTGCAGCAACCACCAGGTGAGCTCCTGACATCATCCTGAGGAGCGACATGACGCTCCCCGACCTCATATGTTAATGAGGTGGACAAAATATTAGGAACACCATTCAATATAATGCGCTCCAGTACACCACCACCATTCACTACGACCTCAATAATAAACATAAAGTAGAATTATCACCTTTCTGACAATGTCAACAAAAACTGGAAACGTATAAGCTTCGTAAAAATAGAATTTATGGCAGAGCTGTTGTGTTGGATTGTATTAGATTACACAGGTGTTCCTAATAAAGTGATCGGTGAGTGTAAATCTAATGTTTTTGGGGGTCTAATCTCGTTTATTATTAACTTACCCCTAAAATGTTTTACTTTATGGTGATATGTTGTATGTAATGTTGTATGTTTTGTTTTATTTGTTCTTTTTAAGTGAGACTATACTGTAACATAGCCATATAAATATTTTTTCTACAGGAATAATAGAAATCTATCTTCTTTTACATCCACTTTACTAATCTTAATTTCATCCAAAAATAAACAAGGCATAGTCATCATTGATGTAATATGTTATTCTGTCAGACAAACGTTGATAATCCAATCCTCAGACTGATAATTATCAACGTCGTGTTTTGCAAATGGTTTTTAAAGGCTTTCCTAAGCTCAGGCGGTCATTAAATTGTCTGCCATTAAATTAAATTCAGGAACAATAAAACTGAGATTAAGACTTTTCCATCTGACAGCGGCTGTGTGATGTTATGAGATGAACCCAGTGTGTGATCAGCCTGTTTGAACTGTTTGGCCCGGGGGGGCTAAAACAATACTGATCTACTGAGTCCAAATCCAGAGCACAATCACAAAGAGGCTTATGTCACAGAACAGGCCCTGACGATTTTAACACATCAGCACATTTTTTTAGACAGATAGAAACAGGGTACATCAGGCTGTGCTTTAACACGCTAACATTATAGGTAGACTGTACACACACACACACACATAACATGACACTGTACCGTAGTTAAACAACAACACTGTTATCATGTTATGTCTGAGCGGGATGACTTTGCTATAATCTGATTCAATTTGTCATCCTCATGATGTTGCTTCTTTTACAAAAACAGTGACATTCCTCATTTGTCAGTGTTGGTTGTATACAATGCGTACAATTAGATTTTAGCAGTTTGCTGCATCATGAGCTGGTGATTAAAAACCTCATGAGGACTTTTAGGATGTTAAACTGTTCTTTTTTTTATATGGTGGAAATTTAGTTTTGTTGATGCAAGTTGTTTAATATATTTTTTACACTTATTTATTTCTGTTATATGATCTTGTCAACTTGTACAGCTTCCACTATTTTTTATATATCACATATATATTTATTTTTTTGTACTTTCTAGCTATTATTTGCTGACTCAATGGGCTAATTCTGCCATGAACCCTAACCCTAACCCTGACCCAGAGTTGGATCAGTGGCAGATAATTCAATATTTAACTAATATTTAACTTCAAGCTGAATTTTGCAAATAGAGGAGGATGTCCAATACCTATAGTGTAAAGGGAATTAGCAGCTATAATCAAGTTCTTTTCACACCAAGTTGTCAACTTTTCTTTAAGCTGCACAAAATGTTAAAGATGATCTCCCTGATTTTGTTAAAGTGTCCCCAAAATACCTTATTTTCCCCTCAGCCCACCGTTTAAAATGATTTGAAACTCAACTGTGAACATGCATGAAAAGACATTAAAATAGATCATTAAACACCTGCAAACTCCTGCAGTTCAAACTGACATCAAAAGCAACTGGAAAAAAAAAGTTTGGGGCTCTGTTGGACATTTAACCAAAATCAGGGAGGACATTTTTTAAACAAACATGTTAATTTAGCATAATGATCTGCGTTGGCCCTGATACTCTTCACGCTCACTCTACCTGATCCATCAGGGATGGACCTGACGAAGGTAGGAAGCATCTTGACCGTGGCGGTGACGCTGGTGTCGTGGCCGAGCCCGAGCTCCATATCCTTGCGGAACCGGTTCATGATGTCCTTAAGCGTCTCATCGGAGAAACGCATGGAGTACAGGTACTTATCGATCTGAGGAGCAGGCACAGGACACACAGAGCGTTAGGGAGCGATAAAAACATGACAAATTATTGAAATAGCAGAAAATGTACAAACTTTTGGTAGCTTTTCACAGCCTGTTAACAGATTTGAGGATCAAATCTAAGAAAATTATGCATTTTAGGAATTTCCATGGTGTGGAATTTAATGGAGAGAAGTAAAAGTAACAATTTTAACAAACAGCAACAGGTAGTTTAACCACAGATTATAAATCAAGTTGTATTATAGTGGAGCAACCTGAGGTTAACTTGCTGGTGAAACTAACCTAACTAACTGACTACAAACTGACTTAAACTCTTATGACACTGTCAGACTCATGATGGACAGATCAAAAATCGATGCAGTAGAACCAGACACATCATCTTAGTTATTCCATTCATTCTTCAATCTTGTCAAAAACCTGCTGCCTACATTACCCATAATGCAATTCAACATCATTCACTCAGCTGTATAGATCTGGGTGTGTTGTGCTAGTGGCAGCTATCGTAGCCTGGAGCTGCTAACCTTAAGCAGACTCCTCCATACCTCCTGATTTGATTCATTTTTTCAAAATTGTAGTCTTCAGCCCCAACAACCAATTGATCAGATTTCACACAGCTCCCCCTGGAGCCACAAACGTCTTTGTACAACCTTTTTCAAATATGCAATAGTACTCCCCCCACAGCTGGAAACAGACTTTGATGTGTAAAATCTATGGAGACCTTCCTTCCTTTAACTTAACTGAAGAACAATGGATGAACATTTAAACACTGCCTACCTTTCCTCCTTCAGTATGTCCCCATGGTTTAAATACAATAAAATGCTCATATAGAATATAATCAACTTGAGATTGTTTTTGTTTGCCTCCATCTCATCAATTATTGTCCTATTTCAGGACACATCAGATTGTATTACCACTTGCTTTACTGTTTGCATGAGAGGCATGCTGGGAGATTGGATACTGAGGCTGAGTGGTAGTGAAAAAAAATCAATAGATTGATTCACTTAACGGAAAGTGCCACATATTGTGGCACCATTAACCCCCCAAACCATGACACAGTTGTAGAAACACATCAACATGACACAAAACTGCTGTAGATCAACACAAAGTGGAGATACTTAAGGCTTTATCAATCAATCCAGCAATATAATAATCAATTTGTGAAAAGAGGCTACATTGTGCAGTTTAATTGTTGTATTACAGTTAATGGAGTGATGTTAGGGGGGGATTTGCACTGTATATTCACTGTTATTGTTACATAATCACAGCGCATGCCACTGGGCTCACCACCATTCAGAAATCTATTCTGTGCCATGAGACACAATCCACACATGTGACGGTCATCATGCTTCCCTGTGTGGGTTTACTATTTTTATCCTCTGTGAAACATTGCAGAGAGTTGAATACAGTATGACATGATTTACAAGAAATAACAGGAGACGGATCACTCCTCCTTTCTATTCCTGTGCTTCACTGTCAACCTTTTGGACGCTGTGTGTTATTAGAGTTCAATCGTTTGGTTTCTGTTTAATTAAATTAAACATTTTTACTCTAGCTAATTCATTAAAAAAAACAGCCTGACATATATTCTGTCTCTGCTTCTTCCAACATTTAATTGAAGCTATGTAATGACACCAAGACACCCTGTTATTTATGGCCGCACCATTACAGTAAATGGAAATTTCCTATTGATGTCAAGCATCATTGTGTGTACATTCCCTTTAAATTTAGCCTGCTATATTTGTTTTATTTGGAAACTGTTGAATCTCCACAAATTTTAAATGAATTTTCTGTACGTGTGAGCTGCTCAACATGAGTTTGTAAAGACTGACGATGAAGAGATTGACACTTCCTGCTGTATTACCACATTACTTATTATGGAATTTAGTCATATGGTTGGTTAACTTTCATCCTTTCAAGGAAGGTTTTTACCCCCTGTAGAGACTGTTCCAGTAGCCTACTTCACCAGAGGCACGTGCATCCACTGCACTGTGACATCATGCATGACATCATGAATCTCCCAATCCCGTCAGCCGCAAAAAGCCCTTCCATCTCTACTGCCGCCCCCTCCGGGAACAACTTGCCGGTCTGTCATTCTATCCAGTGGCTAATTCGCACTGAACACAAGGTCAGTTTCTCTGGATGGCTGCAACCCAACTCAGATTTCACTGATGGCACTGGTCCGCTAACGAGTTTAATCATCTTTGCCAGAGGTAATGAGAGAAGAAGAGTGTAAACAGAGGAGGGATGAAACAGGAAAGAAAAAACAGTGAAAGAGAGTAAGAAGGAATGAGATGAAAAAGCGGTAAGGGAGGGAGGGAGAATCGCAGATCTCACGACTTTCCTCCAACAGCCTCTCACAGACACCTGTCTGCTTCAGATGCCCTGGCAACCGACGCTCCGGAAACACTCGATAACGAGGGTCCGTCTGCACCACATCACCACCATCACTGGCCACAGCCCTTCTCAAGGACATCCATGCCCAGCACTGCTAAACCCTGAGCGAAGTGCAACATAATCAAATCCAAATTTGAGTTCATCATGGCCTCTTCCTCCTCCTCCTCTACTTCCCAAATGGTGCATCCTTCTTTCCCAGCCTGATACGCCCCACAGACTCAACGCTGACTTGCACCTACCATTAATATGGCCACTAGGCTACTGTCACATTACACAAATCTCCAACACAAAGGGACTTCTGTAGCAGTTTTAAGCTGTTTTCACTCACCTTTTTGAGTTGATCATCCTTCAACTCAGTGAAGTAGTAGGCCAGAAGCTGAGCTGCTATCATCCTGCCTGCACGTCCGCCAGGAGCTGTCAGCGACTACGAGGTGGTTAGATAGTAAAGAAGGAGGGAAAGGAAGGCTGCCGTACGTTCTCTCCTGTCCCCCCACGCTGATCCCTCTTTATCCTGCAGTAGAGGAAGAAGCAGGCCTGAGCTGAACACCGTGGCAAGGCAAGGTTAAAAAGGAAAAAAAGTCTGAAACAAGAGTGCAGCAGTGGCCGTGCCTGTTAGTCTGCGACAGGCACACACTCACAGCCTCACACACACACACACACTTAAACACACAAACACACACAGAGGCTGGGTTTGACCGTGTCTCCTCCCTCTGAGCTGCTAGCTCCCTGTTAGCTCTGGGGAGATGCAGCAGCTCTGCACTGGAATGGTGGTTTTGCTATGCCCTGCCCCCACCGAGCGCTCTGATTGGTTGAGCCGGGGATGTGAAGGAGAGGAAGAAGGGGAGGGGTCGATTGTTGGAGGGGAGGGGAGAGGGGGGGGGTCTTCTCCTACAGCAGCAGGGTAGTCAGGAAGAGCGAGAGGAGGAGGAGGAGGGGGGCTGTGCGTTGAAGGAGGAAGCTGCATCTGCATGATAACCTGCCTTGCTCCTCCCAGTAGCAGCAGCAGCAGCACAGCGAGGGAGGCAGAGACTTCCCCAGGCCCCGGCACGTCTCACACGTTGCCACGGCAGCCAGGAGTGGACGTGCAGAGGGGCAGAGCTGCCACACGGTGATGTCATCACACCTCTTCCTGCTGCATCACGCTCAGCATCAGCTATAGGCTGAAGGCCAACTGATACAAGCCGAAATATCCAACCAGCTCTTCACAGCTCCACACATACTACAGTTGGAGAAACAGGCTCGTGACTGACTTTATTATGTCCTGCAACACCCTCCCCTCCCACAAAAAATTAATGTCAAGATGCCTTCTATAAGGCACCCAAAGCCACACATGGCAACTTGCATACCAACACGTCAATGCTTGAAAATGAAGATTTCCATACAGGAAAACGTCTGATATGATAATGGTAAACTGCACAGAGTAGGTTCATGCTTACAAACCCACTAGTTTGTGATGTTTGATTTAAAAAAAAAGAGATGAAAGAAGTGAGGGAAAAAACAACTGATCTTCTTTCGGTAACTGCTTTATATTGCTGATCACTAAAGGTGTGAAACATCCCGAGTTTAATTCCTGAACAAGCCCCCAATTTAAGTAATATCCTCAGTTTAGGGGAACTGAGACTCCAAACTATTTCCTCTCCCAAGGATGACCAGCAAGGTTTAAATTAAAAGTCAACTTAGCATTTTCATTAACAAGAACTTCAAAGACATAGAAAACAAATACAGTCTAATGTGCAGAACCCAAAGCTTTACTAACACAGAAATGAACTAAAATATAACTTTGTCATACATTTTTTGTCAAAAACCCCCAAAAAGCTGTGCTCAAACAAAAGGGGATTCTCAGTTCTTCCCTGTTTCTCAATTGTATACCAAATACAAACTCTAACCATGTTTTGAGTATTTTGTTCGTTCACCTACATTTGCCAGCATTTACATAAATTTGCTAAAATTTTTATCCTTTTGTCCAACATAACAGAAACTGGGCAACTACTCATCAACAGTAAAAAACTGAACAAAGATATGAACAGTTGCACAATGAGTCACAAACCAAAGATGTAGAGGAAAAAATAAATTTAAATAAAATGTTACTACAGTAGGTTTTATTACTCCGAAGGCACAGATTGACTGATTTTGTATTGTTTCCCTTAAAGATAAAGTGCATTAATTTCTAGTATACTAATTGTCAAAGCAGAGGGCTTTACAAGGGACGTACATAACATATAATTCATAGTATCAGTGTTAGTTCATAGTATTAGTATCAGGGCCCAATGCAAAGCTGTTTTTCTGTTCTTCCAGCTATTTAAACATGTTCAAGTGGAATTCCAGGTGTAAATCGGTGACTGATTAGGAGGCTCATGAGTAAACTAGCAGAGCGCTGCGTCTCCAGGACAGAACTGAGAGTCAGTAGAAGTTTTGATTCATCGTTTGTTGTTGGTGGTGAAGTGTTCATACCTATCGTCTTATCTCCTCTGTGCTAAAGTTTCTTGCTACTTTTGTGTCGATAATGTTTTTGTTAGACTTTAAGAGTTTAGTACACAGTACCAATGCTACTTTCCAGGGAGTCCTGGACACATATATAAGAAACAAACAATAAAACAATAAGACAATCAAAATATATCAACATATAATTAAAATGCTTAATAGCTAAACCCCAGATTTACTCAAGTTCTGTTATAGAATAAAGGAAAGTGAAGAGCTGCAATGAGTTGATCAATCGATTAGTTGCCAACTATTAAATTAATCATTTATGAAGAAACAAGTGTCCAAATTCTCTGATTCCAGCTTCTTGGATGTGAATATTTTCTGGTTTCTTTAGTCTTCTATGACAGTAAACTGAATATGTTTGAGTTGTGGACAAAGCAAGACATTTGAAGACATCACACTGGGCTCTGAGAAACCGTGGTCACCACATTTTATAGACCAAACAACTAATCGATTAGTCGAGAAAATAGTTGTTAGTTGCAGCCCTAGTGAAGTGGATATTAATTCAGGAATAGTTCATAATTTTCTGCCCGCTTTACACCACAAAACAAAATGAGAGCTTTGGAAACAAGTGGACAAAACTATATTGAATCTGATGCTGCAAGGCCTCATGGATAAATACATTTCATCAATATATATCGCTATGGTCGAATGTTCACAAGCACATTTATATAAGTGAATTGTATCACTGCTTTGCTGTTGAATCATGTAAAAATATGAGAAAGGTCAGTGAGACACTAAGCATCCCTCCATCATTGCAAATGTGCTGAATACAGCAACAATATTATTATGGAAATACAAGTTCAATTTTCTTCACTGTGACATACAATGAAAAATGCCGGTTTTCAGTCATAGACAACACGTGGTTTGAAGCCCCTCTTTGAATTGCTGATGAGGCCTGATGCAACAAATCTCAGCATTGCTATACATAGTCTGAGACAACTCCTCCTGCCCCCCCACCCACCCACCTCCCCCACCCCTGCAGCTCGGTAACGTCACCACGCTCTGCGTGAAAAGACCCATGTCTGCTGACTCAATGACGTGCAAAACCTCTGACGTCCTTCTTTTTCCCCGCTGAACCACTGCAATTTAGGACTTCCCTCTTTTATTCCCCTCTATCCCGCCCACACTTCCCCCCTCCTCCTCCTCTTCCTCCTCCTCCTCTGTCCCATCTTCTACTGGCTGCAACCACGAGTCAGTGAGTGCATGAATGAACTGAACAGCTTCCCTGTACCGTCTTTCCCCCCTCTGTGCCCCAAAAGAGCAGCTCAAAGAGGAGAGAGGGAGAGGGAGGGATTAGCATTTAGCATTCATTCACTCCCCTCTGAGGCAGAATATCCTGCCTGGTGTCATGGCTGCTTCAGGGTGACCTTCTCCGGTGACCTTCATCTGTGTAGTTGAGTCATTGTCCACTCTGACACTCTGAGTCTGCTGACACACACAAACCCATTACACCCTCTTCATTATTAAATTGTCGATTTAAACAATAAATCAATGTTTGGGCAGGTTCTGTTGATGAATCAAAATGAGGGCTGTGATTCTGGTTTTCAAATCTGCAGATGGACTCATCTTAGTGCAGACATAAACTCTTACTGTTTCATTTGTGTATTAATGTGGAGATATGGGTTGCTAGAACCAAGCACTTTCTATTTTTAAGGAAGTATGAGCAGCATGTCTTTTCAATTTAACACTCACACACAAAAAACGCTAACAGGATTAACAGATGAGACGCAAGTTTTTAGTTTACAGCAATGTTAGATGTCCAGATTTGATAAAAAAAAAGTATCTAAAAAGCAAGAAATATGCACAAAAATGACGAATCAATGATATAAAACAACCAAAATCATGATTTTTCTTAATTAAACAGTAATAATTTGCTTAAAATTTCTGAAATTGTGAAATATTTTCTCATTTATTTATCTACAAGAAACAGTGGAAGCAGGTTTCCCAAGCAGGTCCTTGAAAATACTCAAGTCGGACAAACAAAACCTTTTCTGTGTTCTTCGTTCTATTGAGTGCTTGTATTTGTGCACATTTTGAGCACATTGAATTCTCTCACTTTTTTGCGTCCAACGACCCCCGTCCTTTTTTCTGAGTATTCTCATTCATTTAACCAGTTGCCTCATACCAGGGAAGTTATATTTTTTGGTGCTTTGTGTTAATATATTTAGCAGAATATCGCAAAATACATTTATTTCAGTGAAGTGGTTCGGGCACTACTAGAAAGTCAGTAAAGGGTTTATCCTCTCAGGATGAAGTGGTCCATTGTGTGTAAAGTTGACATTTTGTCCAGAGGGTGGTGCTAGAGGAAAGTTCAGGTTATCTAAAGTAAAACGTTTATATTTTCTGAGGAACATGAATAACTAACATATCATAGTAAGGCGTCAGTAAACCTACATTAAAATTAGTAAAGCAATTTAAATATAGTTCTGTGCAAAAGTTTCAGGCACTAAAAGTAAAGTGGGGATTCCTTAAAAAATAATGCCATGAATTGTTTTTACTTCATACAAAGTTCAGTAAACAGAAGACTAAATCAAATCAATATTTGCTGTGAGCAGCTTTGCCTTTAAAACAACAGCCGTTCTCCTCGGTACACCTGCAACAAGTTTTTCAGGTACTCGGCAGGTCGGTTGTTCCTGCGTCTTGGAGAAGTCGCCACAGTTCTTCTGTGTATTTCGGCATCTCAGCTGTCTCTTCATGTTAATCCCAGACTGACTCCATGATGGTTAGATCAGGACTCTGTGGGAGATAAACCACCTGTTGCAAGACTCCTTGTTCTTGTTGTCGCTGAAGATAGTTCTTTATGACTCAGGCTGGATGTTTGGAGTCGTTGTCATGCTGCAGAACAAATCAGGCACCTCCCTGATGGTCTTGCATTATTGATAAGAATCTGAACATCTAAAGTACCTAAAACATTTGCACACTACATTATATTTGAAGAACAGCTCTATAATATTTTGTTTTGTAAACTATAGTATTTAATATGATACAGGAGTCCGCAAATCAGCTGTGGCAGGAAGCTTTGGCAAAGTTCTTCAGCAATAACAAAATACTAAAGTTTAGGATGTTTTTTCAACCAACAGCAGAACATTAAACCTGCAAAACACCACAAAAAAGATGCTCTGATAGGTAGGATGGAGGCCTTCTACATGTCATGAATGTCTCATAATCAAGTTCATGAATATGTTCAGTAAATTTCATAGCAATGCCGAATATATTTTGATATTTCTTGTTTACAAGTGGGAAATTAGACCTGATGGTGGTGCTAGAGGATGGTAAGGGGGTCACTGAAAACAGTTTTCAAGATATTTTGTCTGAACTAAAGCGTTCTGGGAGAAGTGGGAAGTTTTAATGTGACAGTGTACTTTAGAAAAAGTCAGGGGTTCAGCCAGATTAACTCCAAAGTATACTTTCCTCATCCACGTGGCCGTGCAAACAGAACCGTGTGTGCATCCAGTGCCTGTTTTCACAACCATTTGAAGTATATCCAGCCCTTTATTTGCAATCATCCCCTGGAAGGGATGAATATCCAGCCCAAATCACATGGAAATCTAGCCAATCAGCTGTTGAGATATCTTGCATTGGAGCAAAGTGTTGGATGGATTAAAGATCCAAACAAATGAACAAGCGACCAATATTATCATCCTAACAGCCAAATGTGATTAGAACATAGAAAATACTAATATATTGGGATTGATCCTCAATATAATACAATATAATAAAAGCACAGGACTCACAGAATTAAAGCCATTCACAGAAAATAAGAATAAAAACAAAACTCAGTTGTCATGTATGTTAAAATGAATGCAGCTGTGTGCTCTCATACAGCCTCAAAGAATGCAGTATGGTCAGAAGTGTGTGTCGCTCTGCAGTGATGAGGCCCCTCAAACTTGTGAAATTCCTGCTCATCATATTATCATGCTCCAATAATCTCTTTTATTCCCACTACAAACATGCTGTGTACTGGGGCCAGAGAGAGGAAGGAGACTGGAATCCAGCAGGAGACTTAACAATGTCACACAGGCATTCATACGTGCTTTGGCTGGCGTAAGTATGGGTTGGACAAAATAAAGAGAACTATCTTACAACACAGTAACTCTTCAAAAAGTATGAAGTTTGTGAAAAAATTTTTGTTGAGAGTTTCAGAGGTGTTGATTCCATTTGATCAGTTTTAATATCAAAGGTTGTGATGTTAAGCAAATACCCTGCTAACTGTATTTGAGTTAATGTTGTCTATTTGTTACTTTTTACTTATGTAGTTTTCCATGTGCATGCTTTGATAAGTTATGAGCATTTCCTGTGAGCATGTTCTGCACTCAACATAAATCTAAGAGAGTTTCTGTCCTCGAAATCTCAGATCAAGGATAAAACAACACTTAAAATGCACAACACTGCTGCACAGCTGCTTTTGTGTCTCATTCAGTAGAGAAAGGCCCTGCTCAGGCTGAGATTTAGAGTCGTCCAAGCTTTGAAGGCTCAGTTTACCCTGATTACAAAAAAATAACACATTTTCTCACCTAGCCCCACTGGTATCGTGCTGTGGAGTTGGTTTCAAATATGGAGTCAAATTCCTTGTGTGTTTAAATGTACTTGGCCAATAAAGCTAATTCTAATTCTTATTTTGAGATATTGGTCTCTCAGATTTCTAACCCTAACCCTCCACACCAGTATGAGTCATTTGTGGCTTAAAACTTTGAATAATTACAGAAAAAAGACACCAAAAAACACCAGCAATGGGTCTTTCCAGACACAATGTTTGTGTTACTGTGGATAATCCAAAACATCTCCCAGTTATGAAACGCCTGATGAAGATCACTTGACCGAAACAAAGATATTTAATAAATTTGCAGTAAGTGCTGACAGTGTGTGGGAGTAGATTTTTTGTTTTGAACTATTGTTTTATTTCCTACACACAAACATGCAAAGACCACTCTTCTTTTTTTTTTGCAACTCCACGAATTTCACTTTGAACAGTTTTCATTGAGATCATTTCTTTTGTTGACATTAGTTCCGATAAAAACTGTTCACAACATGTTCTGAGACAGATATCTGAAGAAAACTGTCTAGATACTATCAGGAGCACAAGAGGAAATGTCATTTTGCAATTAGGGTGAACTGACCCTTTTAATTGTAAACTGTTATGGTTTTGTACAATAAAAACATAAATAAAATTTGATTCTGTATCGTTGTTTCCCAGACATATCTTTAATGAGGAACAAAGATTCTAATAGGAACAAGGAACAAGATTTATAAGTTCACGCGAGAATCCATCTTGTCAGGTTTAAAGTTATGCGCTTGTGTCCAAACCACCGGTGGTTCGGACCAATCAGCGTTGTGACTCCAGCTGCCTCGCAAGGTAAGATGGCGATAGACGGTGATGGACAGATGGTTTGTCCAATCACCTGCCAAGTATTTTTTTAAAGCGCCTGCCCTTTTCCAAACAGTTTCCATGGACGACAAACCGTCTGGTGCGCCAGGTTAGCTGTAAACGTTTCCCATGCATAATAAAACCTACAGTGATATCCCCATTAATAGTAGGTTAAATATTACCATTAAATCATAATATTAAATATTACGTTACTTGAACATATAATTATTCTTCCGGTGTGCACATTATGTTTTTGCACCGTTCCTATCCAATTAGTTTCTGTTGTAAAACTCTTGCAACCTTGTTTTGAAAGGAGATGTTTATAATAATTGTTGTCACCAAATCCCTTTAATTATAAGGGTCAAACCCTGCACATATCACTGTTTCCTCTAATATTCTTGAGTGACAGAGAGAAAGAAAAAAACATGAAACGAGCAAAGTAAGAATTACTTTCCCCAGGTCAGCATATCCAGTGTAATGGCAGCTAAAGAGACACTAGAGGGCAGCATTGGACTGTCAACTAAACTGAATGTGGGTTTATAAAGGTAAATAAAGAGATGCAGCAGTGGCCCTTTAAGCATGAAGTTAAGGTGATATTTTTTGTTTTTGTCATATTAATCTTTTGTCACTTAAATGCACACAGTGAGTGCTTTATGTTTTACCTGTAAAGTAATGTGGATAGTCTGCTGTGTTATATTGTATATTATTTTATTTTCTCCTGCTAACAGAGTAGAGGCTTTTTCACGCACACATTTTGGCTTATCAAAGCGGGAAAACCAGAGATGTAAACAACAACATTAACTGTGGCTCCATTAATTGTCCCAGTAAGCCATGTCAGTGTGTGAGCATGCACAATACCAGAGCTCTGAAACTGGCCCACCTTGACAACAAGTCAAAATGTCTGCTATGAAGATGGTCTATACTGTAGGCTTGTTGCTGTAATTGTGTAGCTACACTAAAATCCAAAGTCCCATTTTTTAGAAATTGGAATATATTTATCAGCAGAGTGATTGTTTGTGTGTGCTTCTGTATCTCCAAGTAAAAATGCTGGCTGTTAATACATAATTATGAGAATCTAAAGATATTAGTGGAGGAGACACATGGGATAAATTACTGAGGGGATTTTCAGCTTGTGCTCCTGCACTGAATACATATATATTGTACTTTTTTCCACTTTGAATGCAGTAAAGAGAATGTGTTAGCTCAGGCTTTGTTGTTTGATATGGCACATATGCATTACATGATGGTAAACTAACTGTGGTGTGCCTTTGCAGGAGGGCCCACTTGTATAAATATGGGAGGTGGATGATCTTCTAGGTCATTTCATCAGCACACTCACTGCCAGTAAATGTTGATGGTCAACAGTGTAGCTTTTCCTTATGTTGGTTTTGAGTTAGCTTAACCATTTTGAATTTTTCACCAGAACTCAGCCCAAACCTGCCCTAACTACATCTACATCTCTCGTCTGGTTAAAATAATAAGTCAAATTTATTTTTACAGTGGTTCAAGTCAACCATCTGGGTCCTCCTTCAGCCACTTGACAAGTCCTTACATTCAATGTCAGAGGTTGCCTGCCACTGTCTTTTTCATCCACCACCACTTGGAGTCACTAAAATCCAAAGAAGTTTTCAAATCCTACACTTTGGGGCTTTGAGGGGAATACATATAATACAAGTTTTCTGGATTTAGTATGAGCATACTGCAATCTAAATATGTGAATAAAACTGCAGGCCGGTGTAGACAGACAGTTAAACAGAAAAGGGAAGTTGATCTTTCTAGTGAAGCCTCATGGCAACAACTTCAGGTCATCTGAGTAATAAACTTTACACCTGCTCACTGTGATGTTTTCTGTCATATCTCAGTTCACCAACTTTGCCTCATAAGTGTTTGGTTTTTTTTTTCCATGTATCCGGTCATTTTAATTTCCAAATAGACTCATGTGAATATAAATAGCTGCAGGGGCTCTTGTACAGTAAGAATTGGGGGTATCACTGTATCGGAGGACTTACAGTTAAAAATAGCCCGACTGCTGCTCACAAGTGTTGAGCCAAGGAAGACAAGCTGTCTCCAGAAACCTAAAAAGGTTTCATAAGGCTTTCAGTGTTGGGATCAACCAGCAGATTATCTAAAAACGTCTTTCCGGCTCTTGCGTAGACTAATATTTTTGATATCTAAAGGTAAGGTTCCTATTAGGATTATTGTTAGAAAAGTAAATCAGTCTTCTTACCCAGTATAGGGAAGGCTGGCAACACGCCATTTAAACATTAATTTGACAGTTTCTGAGATTAAATATTGTTGAGTGGAAACAATATTTCATTTTAGAAATATATAGCCTTCATGAGTGATTTACAGACATTTAAAATGTCCCTCAAACTTTCACTAAAAATTTCAAAGAAAACCAACTTAAATTTGATGAATGCAGCTTATAAAACATACCTCCAATAATTCAATACATTTGCAGGTACAGATGCACTCTCTCCACCTCCAAAGTGCAGAATGAGAGCGAAATTTGGAGGTAAATGCTATATATAGTCTTAAGTGCATCCATACATGGGGAGGAAGGGGAACAGCATTCCTCCTGTGAGAGGGTAATATTTTTGTTACCATCAGCAAGTGCTTCCCAAGTGGCATCAGGCTGGTCTGCCACCGCTTTGCGCTGTTTTAATCTCTTGGGGTAAGACACTTTTCTTAAAACTTTCTCATAATTGAGCTGATTTTATTGCAGATATAACTTTTGCAAAAGGAAGTACAGAGTAGGAAGAGCAATTATCTGCTGTCAAGAGTGGGATAAGTGAAATGTGTTGCTATAATAAATGGCTGTAGTTAATCTGTCTCCTGAGTGGGGAAACTCAGCAGCAGTCTGTTGTAATCTCCAGTTCCTAACATACCAGTGCATTAAGGGGTTGCTGACCTTCTTTTGCTAATTTGTGTCAGACAAATAGATGCAGGTAGAAATGTTTTTTTTTGTTGGAATGATTTATTTTACTAAATGGAAGCATAATTATCCTGAAGCAGAGTCTTGATTTGACAGCTGGTTTAAAATGTATCCCTACTCTCGTATTCAAGTCAAAAGAGCCTATTCAGTCTGATCAGTCTCATTTCCTCTGTGATGGTTTTAATTAAATAATGTGAGGTCTGTGCACTGCTGGTAATGACTCTATTTCCTTCATTTCTCCAATCATGGAATAGGCAGACTGCTGCAAGCTATTCATAGCTGAGCTGTGTGAGGTTGTAAGGTGAAACATTTGAAGTGCTGAGCTCTGGCAGTACATTTGAACTATCCCGATGCCTCCTAAATGTTGGGCATGTCCTCCAATATGATAAATATATTCATATGATATTTATGAATTCTTTAAATATTAGCATTTTTCTGAAATGGTAATTTTTTTTCTGTAATATGAATAAAACCCCAGTAATTATTCTAGGCTGGAGCAACACTAGTGACTGTATTGCACAACGATTTTTATACTGCACGACAAGGTATTGCAATGACGATGCTTTCAGTATCTGTTAACCCTGGATACTTATGTTCAAAAGATGACAACATGTGTATCACAGATACTTCATTATGGCTGCAGTAACAACAATGGTAAAGGGAAGGCTTGTATTGACACTGCTGTCATGGCTAACACATGTTTGGTTTCCCCCTCCCCCTGGTGCCCTCGGCCAGGTCTCCTTGAAGTGTTCCGGTCATGGCTTCCAAAGTCATACATGGGAGTAAGAAGAAGCATGTGAGCCATGTCAAAACTGATTATGCTTACCATCACACTAAAAGTGCTGCCCATCATCATACAGAAAGGTATGAAGGTGGAGTTCACCTGCCACTTGCTGCTTCGCCAGGTAGAGCTAGAGCCACAGCTGAAGGGGCGTATCTGACATGGCCTCCTGGTTTTCTTACTGTGTATGTGTCTGCTTCCTCGCTGGCTTTTCATTTGTCTTCTGACTTCAGATTTAAAGCTGTGCAGGGTCAGACTTTTAAGTCTGAAGTTTCTCCTAAACAGCAGACTCTCCTTCAACAAATCTGTTGGACTCACTGTTGTTCGATCTTTTGCCTTTGTCCCTTTGTTTTCATTCAGTTTACAGCATCATAGACCCTACACTTAAACAAGCGCTTAAACAGTGTGTCTTGCTGAAAATTGATATCATTCACCTACACCGCCTTTGTTGCTACAGTTCAACAATGCATGACGAGCATCGGAGAATACATGTTGTACTTGTTACTATCCCCTAAAAGGCCCATTGGCAACTTTTATTATTAACTATTACCTTTTGTGGTTGTCTGTGCCTATAGCAGCGTTTCTAGTCAGAAAGTGAGAACACAAAGAGCGTCACGTCATTTTAAGTCCGATGGAACTGTCTGATTTAACTATCTAAAGTTGAAAACTGAATAGAAATGTTGAAATTAGCAAACAAGGGAAAGTTTAAGATAGCTCAGTTTGTTCTTGAAGAAAAGAATGACAATCCAATCCAGTTTGGTGTAGTTAGTCATGTAATGTTACTTAAAATAGTTTCAGTTTGTGACTAGTAAATTGACTTTGGCATGTAAAATCAGAGGTGTACCCTTTAATGTATTAGATCATCTGGATGCTCCTATTTATTTCTCTTCCTGACAATAATGTAGTTTGAGATTAAGGATGATATATTCAAACTAAGCTTGGACAAGAAGAAATTAAACCACTGAAAACACAAAAGTACAGTCATATAAGTGCTCGTGTAAAATTTAAAAATGGCCACCAATGAGTTACTTCCCAGCTTTACTTGCTATGACCTCTTTTCATTGTGGGGACCAAAAGCTCTGGAGCTCCAGCCCTGGTCAAGGCAACAGATAATAGTGCTGCTGATGTGCTGCAGCTTCTGCCAACACTTTTTTGTCTGATTTTATTATACAGGTCATGACCATTATGTGTTTTGCTTTTTAGCTGTTGTGTGATTTTAAAAAGCACTGCAACCAACCTGGCTCTTAGTCCAGCTCTGCCAAGCAGCATAGTCACACTTTGCGCTGAATCTGATTCATGAGTCAATGGCTGTGCCAGCTTTGTTGTCACTAGTGATGATGCGACGAGGGCAGGACCTAAAACTGCCTCAAGTACCACATATGAGGCACCTCAAGCCAAGTTCTGATTACCAAGTCTTCGTGTAGCTGGCTGCCATGTTGTCATGTAACCCCTGTCTTACGTGAAAGGATGCATGCCATTCCCCTGAACCTGACCTACATCTGAGGCCAGTGGTCAGAGCTGTAGATACGCATATCACTACTGACCAGATTTGACCAGAAAAAAAATGGAGGGCTGAGTGGTTCTTGATGAGTTTTTATACAGACCTTTTTTATTATTATTTTGTCAGTTTGATCAGCCATGTTAATGTATCCTTTCAAAAGGTTTTTTGGATGAAATCCGAGTCCATGTCCATGTTGCTCATTGGTCGAATTCTCCTCATCTGTATCAGACTCTAACAACCATCAGCCTTTTCAAATAGATTTGGCTGCAGACCCCTTAAAGTGCAAACTGAATGAGGAGGTGGTATATATATTTACGCTCTGTAATGCAAATGACTTAATATCATTTGAAGGGATTGCTTAGGATATTTAGGAAATATTATTGCATTACATTGGCAATGTGAAGGAAAGAAATGGGGCTCCAACAACAGAGGAGAAACAATAAAAATAGTCTTGAAGTTAAATAACGACTCATATTCTGTCTGTCCTTAGTAAATGAAAGAATATTAAAACATGACATCACAGATAAGGCCTTCATTTGTGAGAATTTCCTGCCTTTTTGTACTACTGTACAATTACATCAAACTCAGGCATGACCTCTGGTGGCTTTTGGGAGTTTTTACCAAAGCGACTGCTTCATCAAAACTAAAACTGGAAAGGTCCATGCTGGTACAATTTCTCTTCAGTGGCTATTTCACATTGATGGACTTTATCTCAACAGGAAATCAAGTTCTAAGGAAAGCCACGTGCACGCCCATGCCACAGAGGCTATGGCAGAACCAGCCTATACCATACCGGCATTCCGGCAGAGGTGAGTTCCCACCGTTTCCATTGGCTGCTGACACATGTCCAGCTATTTTAGGTGTAAGGTAATACTGAACTACAGTCTCTACTATCTGACTCAAGTCAAGGCAGCACATTTCTTCAGTGTTAAAAACTGCTTATTTTTCAGTGATGATAATTTGGAGATTGGTGTTGATTTAGGAGTTTTAGACCTCATATGCACGAGATGTCTGTCCAGAACTACCAAGTGTGGTAAATTAACTGAGTGGACTTATAAAAACATGGGTACAGTATTAATACTGCTAGTGATAAGTTCACTCTTAAACTTCTTACTATTGCTGTACCGGGTACTACTGATCAAATATACAAAACAGATTGGCAATGTTGTGGCACAATATGGAGAATATTATTTTAAGCTAATGTTTGATGGTATTTCTAAAAGTTATTGGGAAAGTAATCCCAGAACTTGAATCTGATTTGAAGATATACTGTAGTCCTCCATTTCTGGCCTCCAAGTTTTATCCAATCCAAAAGTTTCAAGTGTAAAGTTTGATACAAAAGTGTCAAGTTTGTTAATCCCACTTGCTTTTTACTAGCTGGTTCCTAGATTAGAATTAGATTAATAGGAGTTCTGTGTTGATAGGAGTGCTGATGAGACTGAAGAGTACCAGAGAGTAACTACGCATGTTGCGAAAGGACTGGCTGTTATTCAGGAGGAGCTCCACAGGATGCGGATTTCCACCAAGGCCCAAGTGGAGAGTCTTGCTATACAGAGAGAGGTAAGTGACTAAGTGGACAACATTTCACCATTTAATGCTGCTTGTGCGGCTGTACTTTTTATTTTGTAGTGTCTTATTGCTTTTTTATGATTTCTATGTGAAACTAAAGTGAAACTTAACAAGAAAGTTGAGTTTGGTCACCTCAAAACATGGCTGTTAGATTTATTTAATGAGTATACTTATTACAGCCAAAGGTTAAAACAATGTTGACTTCCTACCTTGAGTACAAATTACAGTTTAAATGACAAAGATCAATTCATTCAAGTTTGTTTACAGAACAGTTCATATCACAGATATGCAGACGATACTCAACTGTACATTTCTCTTTATCACAGCATCATGGTGTTTTTAACACACTGCATCAATGCACTAATTATAACAATGGTTACATACAGTGTGTCTAGGTTGTCTTTACACATAGATACAATTCATCTCTGATATGATTGTAAGATAGTAATCTTTTGGACCTCTCTGGTCATTTGAATCTGATTTGCTTACTTCTCTTAGAGTGTGAACTAAGCTGCATTTCTGCTTTTATTTAGTTATTTCCTGCAGTTTGTCTGTAGCAAAAAATGCCTGAGGACTTGAGTTGCACCCAAAGTCTACTACATTCAAAACAAACTAATCCATAAAAATGGGATGTTTGTAATAGCGTTTTCTGATCTGATGCTCCTATCAGCAGAATTACATTATCTGTCATTGTCTCCCAAAACAATTTTCAATGAACGTTCCAAAAGTGATTCATATGAGCATTTTCTGATCTCTCTACCTTTATGGTTAAAATTTGGGCATGTTTAGGCACAAAAATGACTCAGGGTCAGGAAAAGATCTTGGCCATGGTTAAAAGAAATACTGTGGTCATTCATATATGAAAGGTGCAAGAGTCTTTCTCCTGCTGTATGTAGACAGACGGATGATGCTGACGTTAAAAGTTAAAAGTTGCTGACTGCTTGTTGACTGCAGGGCTAACTGCTGCCTGCTGACCTCACATCTCTAATCCTTCTGGTCTAGGCAGATTTCAGATTTGTTAATAGAGGTGTCAGCAGGGAAAGTTGCTGATTACAAAATGTTGGCATAGAGGTACTTACAGTGACGTCTTCTTTTCATTGAAACAGTTGGTCTTAATGTTTACTATGCATGATAAACACATAAAAATGAACAGCAAGTTACAGTTTTATTCCTAATCGCCAATTAGAATTAAAAAAATATGTAGTTGTCCTGTGACTTATGGGCTGTATAATTCAACCTGCCATCTTCTGTCTCCAGGTTCAGGAGATGATGACCAAGAAGGTGGATTTGTATGATGAAGTCCACAAGATGCCGGACTTCCTGGTGGCCCTGCGGCCCCACACCGTGTGGGAGAAGACTCCTGTCAAACTGTTCTGCACCGTGGAGGGAAAACCAAGGCCCGTTGTTAAATGGTCAGAATATTCACATCTCATTGTTCATCATTACGTCAGAATATAGAGAAGTACCTACAATTAAAGTACTACTCATGATACTCATTTTTTAACACTTTACAACACTTTTCACATTTTAAATAATATTTAGACAACAAAACAACCTACAAGATTAATTACAAACCATCAAGCAACATGTCCAATGAACTTAATGACCACATGCTTACTGTTGATTTGTATAACCGTTCTTGTGTTAGGATTAGCTTTGTTAGTTTAGTGTCTAGCTCAGTTATTTAAATGTTACCCTGTAAAATATGTATTATTGATCCTTTGATCTCTCCTGACAGGGCTTGTTAGCACCGTTGGCTTTCATTTAATCCAGTTAATACCTATTTACAATGTTGGGCGCATCCACTTAGTAGCCTGCACCTTGTAAATATCTCCTGCTATTTGAAGATGCAACACACAATACTTTATAGTAGGATGGATCATCAGAAAGACATGGATCCCTATACTCATACTTAAATATATTTTATCCGTTTAAAGTCTTAGCATGTACTGTAACTGTGAACAACTGCTGACTCTTTGTAGGTATAAAGGCGGAGTGCCAGTCGACCCACTGAGTGCTCCAGGAAAGTACAAGATTGAAAGCAAGTATGGAGTCCACAGTTTGATCATTAGCAGGTACGAGACAAACACAACTCTGCTGAGTAGACAATGAATTTTCATGAAACATCACACATTTTTTATTTGAAGACATTTGAATAGGCATTGTTGTATTTGTCTATAAATATGTGAGTTTGAATTATCAACTACTCTTTCAACGAAATCCCAGCATTTGTTGCAATTTTGTTGTATTAATCATTCGTTCAAACTCAAGTGATAGAATACTGATATCAAAGGCCTGAAAACACATCTGAAGAACAATTCACACTGAACAGATATTGTAAAAATAGTTTGGAAAAAAAGCTTTAAATTGAACTTTCCAAAGTTTTCATGTAAAAAAATACACCTCTCTTATCTGCTTAAATCACACATTAAAACAAATAAATCTGTTTTATTTTGGTCATTGGAAGTACTGGGACTTTTTCCGCTGGCGCTGCACAAATTGGGCAGATGGTGCAATAAAAAAAACAAAACACCACTGAGTGAGAGGTCTGCAATATTTTTCTGGGTGACTGTCATCACCCTCATGTCCATTTCCCTCCCCTGGGCAATTGCGTTCGGTTACCTGGCTGCGTCCCATCACTTTATTCGCCCCCTAACAGTTTCTGTGGAAGTATTTTTTGATGTAGTTTTAACACTGACCAGGCTAACAGCTGACTGTCACTGACTGACTTACATGAATAGCAAGTTAACAGGAATAAACTAGTCTGAGTTTAGTTAGCAGGATAACGTTATTTAGCTCTGGTTTAATCAGAAATTGTAATATATTAACTAACCAAACTAAGGAAATCAAACCACTGTTCACTATTTAATCCTTATAAAGTGTGACATGGGCTGTATGCGTAGTAGGTTTTGGACAAGAAAGGACATTTTAAATTCCAACCGGTGCTATCTGTATCTCTCGCTGCCATTTGAAGCGACAGATGCATCAATATGCTGCTTTGTCTTATAAAGCTTTATAGTACACAAATAAGAAGAATCTTGTAATTTTTAAAATATGAAGGAACCTGTGTTATGAGGCCAAATTTAAAAGAGAAGAGAAAAGAGAGGAAAACATACTACCAGCAGGATTAAAAGATTACAGAATAACTTATTTGCAGTTATTAATAATTTCCTCTGTGGCACTTAAAAGTTTTTAGCACTTTATCTTCATTTTTGGTATTAAAGTCAATAGAAGTTTGACCAGAGAGAGAGAACAGGGAGTGAGAGGAGGGTCTGCTGGCCTGTTCGTCATCTTGAAGACTCCTCAGCTGTTCGTGTCGAAGTGCTGACCTTTGCGTCATTCGAGCCATGAATTCCTCCCGCTCCCCTCTCTCTCTCTCTCTCTCTCTCTCTCTCTCTCTCTCTCTCTCTCTCTTTCTGTCTCCCTCTCTCTTTCTCTCAGATGCACTGAATATCTCCAGTCCTCCGTCATTGCATTACAGGGTCATTCAGGAGAATGTAGTTTATGTCCCCAACTTTTAAAACCTTTTAAATGAAGAATTTTCTCATTCAAAGCACAAACAAAAGTGCAAAGTGAAATGCTCCGCTAGAAAAAGAACACAGTCTCAATTTATGTCCCTCACAGCTGAGAAAATGGATCACCTTTAAAATAGTTCCCGTGCAGGGTGAAGGTCACATTTCTTCCTTCTATTCTCACCCTCTGACTCCTCTTCAATCGCCGTCACAAGGCCGCCGCTCCCTTGATACACCTTCTTTTCAATGCACTCCTAACATATGAGATCATTTTTCTAAAGAACCAGTACGTGATGTCTTGTGTTTACAGCCAAACTTTAAGAGCTACCGAAGTGTTGTTGGGGGAAGTAAAAGCTTTACTGCGTCGCATTTACTAAAGTGCGACTCTGTGTTACAGGCCTTGACTTTCAGCATGTTTATAGGATTCCTATTATGTTCTGCTAATGCAGCTGCTAGTCTTGGGGTACATAAATACACACAAATGACATGAGACAAAAATATGGACATTAACAGTTATGAAAAAACAATATATATTTTAAAAAACAGAATTAGTTAAAAAAAACAGGCCCGAAAGATAATTACAAAGTCAGATATTTACATTAAACTGTGTTTCTTAAAATATATTTCACTTGCAATTTGACGCTGTTTGTACTAGTAACATATTTGACCTAACCTAACATGTTTGTGTTAGGTTTGGGAAGAGATAAGAAGAGACCCCTAAACTGACACAAATTAGACCACGGACCCCCATCTGATAAGATTTTATCCCAGGATCCTTCGTCTGATAAGATTTTTGCTTCTAGATGACCAAAATAGTCACACATTCTGTCATTGTGTTACTTACATAAGGAATTATAGTGAAAATAAATAATTCCCCTTATTGCTGGGGACCCCTTCAAGGACCCCTGGGGGTCCCCTGAACCCACGTTGAGAACCACTACCCTAATGTGCTTAAATCCCCTTTTTCATCAAGTACAATGGGTTTGCCAAACATTTCTTATAGTGAAATATCTTTTTCCACACATCTTGGAGTATTGTGACCATAAGTAAAAGGTAAAATATGATACAAAAGCAGGATCAGCTTCCAGCAATTACACCACAACGACAAGTTAGACATTCATTTACTTGAGAATATTTTTAAAAATCCCAGTGTAATATTTTATTGTTTTAGAGGGACCGATAAAAGAAACAGTCAGACCAGTGGAAAAGACGAGCTTGATCAGCTGGTGGAATCTAATTTTTAGAAATTTAGCCTGAGTAGAACTACAAACCTTTAGTATGAGAATAATTTTAAGACTTTTTAAGATTTGAATTGAAGAGTATCTAAAAAAAAGTCTCAAGTGAAATTCACATAAAAAGTTCCAAAATTATCATATTAATCACAGTAGTCGGTTTAACTAATGCTGACTGACTAAGACTATTTTCATATTCAGTGCATTAAAATACAAATTTCAAACACTTATAGAACCATAAGTCAAGTTTGGGAAGTCACAACTACACCCTAATCAAAGTTACGGCTATACGTTCATATATTTCACTAAATAACATTGTGACATCTTCCTTTCTGTCCGCTCTTGTAGATGTGTTGTGAGTGATACTGCTGAGTACAGCGCTGTGGCCACCAACCCTAACGGCACAGCTACCAGCAAGGCTAAAGTTATTGTGAAGAGTAAGCCTCTGCCTTCCTCTGACTCCTATTAAGACATTCATTCATCTGTCATGTTTCTCTCTGTGATCATGGTTTCCGTTTTTCAACAGGACCAGCAGGAGCCGGGGAGTCCTGCCATCTCGGTCTAGGTGAGAGGAAAGAAGGGGGCGGTAGCTGATGAGGAAGGGGCTCTTTTTAATTTTTAGTTGGAATCAGGCCCAGACACTCAGCTCCGCATGGGATCATTAGGCTGCAAATAGCAGAGCATGTGAGAGGCCTGATAAGAAATGGAAACTATTGTGAGACGCTGTTGTTCTCGTCCAGATCCAGACAGAGTAAAAAAACAAGAGAAACGTCTGTTGACAATAAATATTTCAGCCCCTGGTGATCTAATTAAACATGTATATACTTAAGCGTGATGTATTAGTTTTTCAGGAAATTAAATCATGTTAAAATTTAGCAAATAATTTCCTCCACCATTAGTACATCATAAGACATCGTGATTAGTAGATCATGAGTCTGTGCTCCAAACAGACCACAGTGTCTCATGACCAGTTACCACAGAGCTTCCCTCGGCCCAATTAGTGATTAAAAATGTCTGAACACATTTGTGAGATGCATTATTAGTCCAGACTTTGTGTGCATAAGCAGTATTATATGGCTCATTGGATGAAAAAAAAAAACATAATTGTGGAAAAATCAAAGAACCCTGCACACTCACATATAAAGAGTTACAAAGGTGTCATCAAAATTAGTGCCATCTGATACAAAAGGATGAACTGGGGCAGAAATATTCAACATTTTATGGGGATCCACTGGAAATCTCAATGATAAGACAGGAGTTCCTAAAGTCAGATCTGATAGATCCAACCCTAACCCTAACGGTCCTTGAAGAGGCGGAAATAAGTCATTTCCAGTTTTAGTTAATATATTCAGGAGGGGTTTTCTATTTCACCACTTGATATAAACAGGAAATAATTTGGGGAATTTCTAATGGTAGTGTTTGCGGGTTTTAAAGGTACATTATATACGATTTGAATGTGTAAACTGCTGAAACAATTACAATAGAATTACACTAAATAAGGCCATGATTTACAGCCTGGTCTGCCTGCTTCTCAAGTTATGTAGACTGTCAATTTATGTCCATATTGGTCACATCATAACTCCGATTCATCCTGCTAAAATACAGATAAACAGCAATAAAGTGCAATTTTGGGGGGAAAAAACACAATTATAGTAGAGTCTGCTTCAATAAACATGATATGATATGCCATTGATTAATGATAACTTCTTGTTTTCTGCCGGCCAGTGCCTCATCTGACTGAGATCCATCCAAGTAAGCTGGAGGTCACCCTGCTGGATCGGTTCTCAGTGAGCTTTGGTGTGGAGGGCGGCTCTATCAGCCTGGCGTGCACCATGGTGGTCGTCCCCGACCTCCCCAACGTACCACCGCACGCCCAGTGGTACAGAGACGGTAAGACATTCAATCATTCGCTCATTTGTTCATGTATGGAGCTGGGATGTCAATTCTGTACTATTATACCCTATGATACAGTTATTTCATTTGCATGTCATTATCATTTATCTATTTCCTCTGTAGCTGCCTCAGAAACCAACAGCTGGTTCTGTGTTAACTGATCACTCCTCACTGTGTCTTCCATCTTGTCTGCTGACAGATAAACTGTTGAAGCCAGGTAAACATGCAGAGATGTCAGTGGGTGGAGGACTGGCTCGTCTGAAACTGCCCCACCTGGCCAAGGACGACGAGGGCCTCTACACGCTCCGCATCTTTACAAAGGATGGCACCGCCGAGCATAGCGCCTACCTGTTTGTGTCAGGTAGGACACAATCCTCTGCATCATGTGACGTCAACAAATCCATCATCACATCGATTTTAGAGATTAGTATACTTAGAAAACCTGCTGGATTGCTTTATTGCAAAAGGTGACGTGAACCTCGGTGTTAGAATAATTAGAAGAACTGTAAAAGGCGCAATGACAGTCACCATGACTGAGCTCCAACTACAGAAATTAAATCCCTATGTAAAGAAAATAAAATGTATACTCATCACGGTAAATCCATACTGTTTGATTGACAGGTGACTTATTAAAAATGCTATGCAGGAACATCACACCTAGAACCAATACAGATATAAGAAATATGGAAATGCTTTTAGCAATATCTGTTGCCATAAATGTAGTGTGCATTTTACCTCTTATGTCATTGTTTCATTCGAATCTAAATATTTATCTTGTTTTCAACAGTATCGACCTTTTAGCACTCAGTCAAGCCAAATTACATGTGTAACATCAGTAGTACACAGCTTGTGACAGGCTCATAAACCGAGGGGAAGTTCACTCGGTTCTCACCAAACTGGATTTCAGAATGTGCTTCAACATGACAAAAGGTCAAAGTACATATTCATTCATTTTAACTGATTAAGTGAATGCTTCAGTTCCCACGGCTTCTGCACAAAGTATTTAGTCTGATTTGTGATTCAAAAAATTAAAGGAAGATTTTTGAACTGCACATTTAATTTCCTCTTAATTCTTTGCTTCATTTTTCCTTAAAACATTGTCTTTAAACCTTTGTTTCCTTCTATTCAGTGCTGCAAAAACTATGATGTGCACCATCTGTGTGTTGTGAATTCATGTCATTATTGCAAATTGAGTATTGATATCTTTGTGTTCCTGTTCTGCTGTCCCCCTGTCCGTTCTTCCTCCCTTATGTCATGGTTTCCTTGCACCGTAGATGCTGCTCCCTCTGCAGCCGGGGCCCCTGGTGCACCAATGAGCGTCAAGGCATATGACATCAACTCAGACTACGTCCTGGTTGCCTGGAAACCCCCCAACACCGTCAATGAGGCGGCAATCACTGGATACTTTGTGGATCGGTCAGTCTGCACCCTGAGAACTCCTCAGGCGTTGTTTTTATTGACTAGAAGTAGCACACAGACATACACTGTGCTTACTGCCAAGAAAATGACCTAAAGTATAACAAGATGTCATAGTTATATAATAATGATGAACCCACAGAGAATTATCACCAACTCTAAGGTTTTTTTTTTCAGTGCTTTATTTTGCGGGTTTTCATAAGCAATTAGATTAACAGAAACAGTCAAATAACAGGAAAGCTCAGACATGAGAGAAAATAAATAAATAAATGAGAAAATAAATAAAAATTTAAAAGAAAATGAATAAATAGATAAATAAAATAACATTAGCATTAAAGGGCTGCCAGTTGGACAGAGTGCTTAAAAGTGCTGTGCATTAGATCTCAAACAAGGGCCATGAGAGATTAGCTGGGTGAGTTATTCATCCTCCCCTGGCCTCATCTAGGTAGGCAAGAAATGGGTCCCAGATAGCAGAGAATTTTTTTATTGAACTGGTTCTCAAGAACTTGAGTCTTTCCATCCGTATGAAAGACTCAAGTTATGACTAAAACCATGTCAACCATCCATCTCCGGATGAAGGGGGAGAGGGTGATTTCCCTCAAAATGAGTCTTTTGGCAGCAGTCATCCCCAGTTTCCAAAGGGAAGGATGTTTTATAGGCTTTTGAGTAAAAGTCAAATATTTTGGTCCAAAATCCAGTCAGTGAAGGTCAGAACCAGACGGCGTGAGACAATGTGCAACCTGTCACTTCATATCTGTCACACAGTGGCGAGACAGAAGGATGAACCTTGTGCAACCTGAGTTTAGAATAGTGAAGACGGTGGACAACTTTGAACTGGATCAGTTGGTGTCTGCCGTCAGGATTGTATCATAGAAACCCATGCAACTTAGTTCAATAGTAGTAGTTAGTTGATAGTTCAATGCCCATTTCTTCTTTCCTAGCACTCCTAACAGAGTTAGCCTCCGTATGTAGCTACAAGGGGGCCGCAGAGGCCGAGTTACCCGAAGCCCCCTGTTGCCAGAACATTAGAGCCCTAACACTGGCAGACTTGGGCTTTTGCAAATGGATTTTCTAAATAGTGTGGTTCTTGTAATTCCAGATGTAAGACAAAATTGTGGAGTCCAATGCTTGAAAAATGGGGATGTTTTGGCAAAGAAACCTGGGAAGGGAAACCATTTTAATTTAATTTATGTGGCCAATCATGGACAAAAGTAGGATTTTCCAACTTTCTATGATCTATTTGAGTTTTGAAATGAACTCTGCAAAATTTAGTTTAATTATTAGTTTAGGATCTTTGGGTATTGTTAAGCCCAGATAGGTAAAGTTATCTTTAACTATTTTGAAGCATGAAGTCTTTTTTTGTCCAGTTGATTGTGTATCCAGATAACCTGCCAAAAAAGGCGATTAAATGTAGGAGAGGGGGGACTGACTTTTCTAAGTACAATATCACATCATCAGCATATAAACTAATGAGTGTTTCCATACCTCCCACTTTCAGACCCACAATGTTTTGGTGACTGCTTATTCTTAGGGCAAGGGGCTCCAGTGTGACGGCCAAGAGGGCCAGCAAGAGAGGACTAAGCAGTATAAGGGAAAAAGATTAACTTGTCTCCATTGGTTAAGATAGAACACATTAGGCTGGCGTATATCAGTTACACCCAGGATATAAATGATTCACCAAACCCAAATTTGTACAGCGACATGTACGGCCACTCAGCCTGGTCAAAAGCCTTCTGTGCATCGAAAGATAAGATCACTGCTCCGCTGGCTTTCCCTTGATCAGCATACATAGTATTAAGGAGGCGTCTGACATTAGAAAAGGAGAACCTCCCTGGGACAAATGCTGTCTGATCAGGATGAATGATAGATGACAAATGCTTCTTTAGCCGGTTAGCCAGCATTTTAGTGATTTCCTTTCTATCAAAGTTCTGGAGTACAATGGGCCTGTAGCTGGCCGAGTCTGTGTCTTCTTTACCTTTCTTTAAAATGAGGGAGATATTAGCCTCATACAGTGTTTTAGGCAAGGCTTTGTCTCTCTTAGAGCTAGATATCATTCTGAGGAGGAGCGAGGCGAGGATGTTACAGAATTTCTTATAAAATTCGCAGCCAAATCCCTCTGGCCCAGCTGCCTTGCAAGATGAAATGACTTAATGGCAGAGGTTATTTCTTCCGATGTGAAATCAGAGTCTAGGTCCCCTGACAGCGTCGCTGAGTTTGAGCATTACAAGAGGGTCAAAGAAGTCATTCAAGTCAGAGTTAGTGGCGTCACATTTAGAAGTGTAGAGTTCACTGTAAAACTCTTTAAAATAGTCATTTATTTGCTTGGGGTTACTTGACAGGGTGCCCACCCTCGATCTGATGCAATGGATTGACCTTTAGGCCCCTCAGCTGCCACACCAGGAGCCCCCCTTGCTTGTCTCCCATTTCAAATTGCTTTTGTCTTAATTTTAACAGGATGTTGTTTATTTGTCCCAGGATTCATTCATTTATTTCACCCAGGATGCAGTTGTACTCATATTTAAGCTTTATTATCTTATTATAGTCTTCAGAGAATTTTTAATGTGCTTCAAAGGTGGGAAGAGTGTTCTCAATCCCTCAACACTAAAGGTTTTTTTTAAGCCTCCTTCAACTTATTGTTTTGGTTTTGTGGCCCACAAAGTTTCTTTATCATCAAACTCGTATCCAGCAGCAGCAGGCAGCTGTTTTTAATGAAAAAGCGCTAATAAACCCACGGTACACTACCTGCCCAGCACCAAACAGCAGACAGACAACTAGTTAAAGACTAAAACAGGACTAAAAGCAGAGTGAATATTTCTCTTAAATTCATCAGAGGGTCACAAACACAAACTGAATGATTATTTTGCTCTGTATCTGCTGGATGTGTAAATACAGCAGGTAGCTGTTTGCTAACATGTTAGCCAGAACGACTTTATTAGTGGATGTCAGATGTTTTGTTTTTACCATGTTGTGAAGTTCTGCCCATGAGTGACCCAAAATAAAAATAATGGACGCAGTTTTAACTAAAAAACTTCAAAACCTAAATGAGTGTGAAGGCAATCTGCAATGTTTTTATCCTTTCCACACTAGTTAATAGTACAGTTAATAGTTAGAAGACCAACTACACTTTGTTGGAAAATTGCCCTTCTTTGGTTCTTCCATGACCTAAAACCAGTCAAACAATTTTAAAAAAGCTTTATTTTGATGAACTTTACCTGGAATATTTGTACAGTAAAACAGTTTCAACCATGAATGGGTTTTGCATGTGATATGGAAGCCACCAACAGGGCATAAATTACATTAATCAGTGCATTACAATGCATTTTTGTTGATGTAAAAAACATCTAGAGTAAATGTACACTACAGCAAAAATGCTAAAGTCTGTTGACCACAGATTGTTCTTTCACACAGCGCTCAGTTGATAAAGTTGAAAATTAGATTTTCTTGCTGATGATGTCATTAGAGTGATGATGTCATCCTTATGTGTAGGTGTGAAGCCGGAAGCGACCACTGGGTCCAGTGCAATGATGCCCCAGTGAAGGTTTGTAAATACCCGGTGCACGGCCTGAGCGTGGGCCACTCCTACCACTTCCGGGTCAGAGCCGTGAACAGCGCCGGCATCAGCAGGCCGTCACGCAAGTCGGACAAAGTGACCGCCCTCGACGCCGCCGAGCATGAGAGGCTGCAAGGTACCGATGAAGGTAAATACAAAATACAGAAGAGCGGGATGCGAGAGTTTCCTAACGGATCTGTTGTTGTTTTCCTGCAACAGTGATTAAAATCGAAGGAAAATACGACATAGTGATCAAGGATGATGAACTGGAAGGTATGGTAGTAGTGTACAAAGACTGTAGAAAGATCTGCTTTCTCCCAACCTTTAAACCACTTCATCTTAATCTCCCGCAGACCAAATACTAAAACAAGTCCCCCTTTCCTAACAAGCGCCTTTATAATAACAATTACATTTTCAAAAGGGACCTGTACTGTAAATAAAAACGCAGTTTAATGTAAAAAAAAATGTAAATGTTATTCCGATTCTCATATATGATGTCATCCCAACATCTTCATATTTGAAATTTCAGTATGCTTTTTCTTTAATCTCAAATTTTAACATTGTTCACAGGTTTTTTTTTTTAAATTAATCCCAGAACTGGGATATTCATTTTTACTTTCTCTTAATTATCTTAAACACAGGTTTGATATGAATGTAGAATACTTTAATTACTTTTTTAGGTCAGTCATGAGTGAGTCCAGTTTTGTCTACAAGCTTTTCTCAAATGTTCAAATTAAAATATGAAAATTACACAAAATAAAATGAACTACAGAGCAAACCTAACCCCCACCCCATTCTAACTACTGCAGTACCATCTTTGATCTAACCGACTCCTCCATCCATGCTTTAATTGACTAAAAACCTTTTTTTAATATGTTTTTCAATTAAACCGCTTAAAGAGTTTCCTTCCTACTCTGAAGTGTGGCGAGTAGCTCCGTCTTACCTCCGGTACTAAACGATAACACAAAAACTAATTTAAAAAGCAAAATATAAGTGCTAAAACTAATATGCGTTGATATCATTTTACAGATGAGGCTGTTGTAGAAGTCCCACGTTTTATTGCATAGTATCTCAATTATTGCTAAACTTCCAGTCCTGACAGTTTAAAATTGACAAAATAATGTGCTGTGTATCTGTGCCTGAAGTACTGAAGGTGTTTTTCATGGCTCAATTTAATTTAATATCTCATAAAAGGGTTTCTTTCTTTTCTCCCTCTGAAAAATTTAAAGATTTTCTTTCCATATTCTAAGCTAAACTCTACTCTTTATCATTTTAGCAGAAATACTTACATTTGTTCAACAACCACACTTCCAATGATTAATACAAATTTAAGTAAATACATTGTTTATATAATATCATGAAGTACATTATTGAAACAGTATAGTGTGACATCTCAGCCAGTGGAAGTTAATTTAAAGACACTCTGGCATCATTTTAAGATTCAGTATAAAGAAAGTGCATAATGTGGGACTTCTGCAATAGCTGCTACTGTTTGTACTTTCTGCCTCAAAACCGTTCATTCCCAATCTAGGCGATGTAACTATCCCGGGAGAGCCCACCGATGTGCATGCATCTGAGATTTTCAAATCGTACGTTGTGCTGAGCTGGAAGCCTCCCAGCCCTCGTGGACGAGCCCCGCTGTGGTATGTCATTGAGAAGGTGTGTGTCCCTCCACCTTTGGCCATCCATATTACCGTCAATGTAGCTCACTGTTCAACGCTGCACTGTAGTGGAAAATAAACACAACATTAACCTCTTAAACTCTGGATTTTCCCTTGAAATTCCAAAAGAAGTAAAAACAATTTCAGCGCTACATGATAGTATCACATATAATAAAATCCTGCTTGTTTTAAAGGCATAACTGAATATATGTGATGTTTCATGGCTGTAGCATTACACTGACTAGAAATATTATAGTTGTTTATTTATTTATTTTTTTAAGTCAGCCTGACTAATTTGCTATTATTTAAACTGTGGTATCTCTACTACAAATTAAAGGCTTTGTTCACCCACACACTTGTTTCACTTATTCTAGCTGGTGAGACCTTTGTTCCAGTTGAAGGTTGGTGGAGCTATGCTGGGAAAGAGATGTCCCCTGACTACACGTACCAATAAGACTGATAAAGCTGTAATTTATCGCACCCTTAAAGGTGCGACAAAGCTAACAGGAAAATCAGGAAAATGTACATCAAACAGTCTGCACCGGAGCACACGGTGCCGAGAAAGCTCTAATTAACAACAAATAACTGAAATTGCATGTGTAGGTGGACCGTGGGTGTGCAGCGGCGCCTTTAAAGGAAAGTTCAAGGTTGTAAATATGGAGTCTGGCAGAGTTTAAGAAGTTAAATGTGTTTTTTTTTTTATTCCAATCTAATGTAAGCACATGAGTATGAAAGCACTTACAGCTCACATGTTTCACTTCGCTGTTGGGGCTTCACTTATTTTCAGTCAAATATGGCAAAAATAAACTCCACATCATTTCCACATATGCAATTTCACTGAATTTAAATAATTAATGCTAAATGATAGAAATCTAAATCTTAAGTACTAGAGGTACTAGAGCCCAAATGACATTGGCATGATCAATAATATTGGTTAATATTGGTTTATCATAGATATATTAGAATTTGCATTAATGTTTGCAGATATTCTAAAGGAAATTGCAATAAAAAATGTTTTTATTGTCTGATTTTATGCACAGTATAGTCAGTCTTTTTCAGGGACCCATGCAAAAACTTTTTATTGATGTAATGTGTTTATGTGAAAAAGAATACTGATGTCAATATACCATCAGATTTCCTATTCAGTGCTTGACAAGAACAACATGGATATCTGCCCTAAAAATCCAGTCTTGTTTGGGCTCTACAATGCATCAAATAGCAGATTTTCTTAAGAATCACATCTTTCATAAAATCTGACACTTACACACTATTTGATATTTCAGATTTCTACATCAGTTATATACTTACATCTAAAAAAAAACTAAATTTAAGCCCCAACCATGCAGAAACACATCACTTACACACTGAGAGCTCGTCTTTGTGTTTGTGCTACATTGATGAGGTTGTCGCAGATGGCTGTACCTTCTCATGACCCCCCCCCCTCCCCGATTCTCCCACAGTGCTTAGCAGGCACTGGAGCATGGCAGAAGATCAACACAGCAGTCAAACTGCACTCCCCTCGTTACCCAGTTTTTGATTTGCAAGACGGGCAAAAGTACCAGTTCCGAGTGTATTCTGTCAACATGTACGGCTCCAGCGAGGCCTCTGCGCCCTCTGAGCCCATCCAAAAGGTTGATGAGTATGGTAAGGGCCGGGACCAGTGCACAGACATTCAGATACACTGTCAGCAGAGTACAGTACACACAAATATGACTAGATTTTTGTGTTAACAACTGCCAGGAAGTGATATGTTTTATAAATAATCATTGTTCACTCCTGTATTCTATTACAGAGCTTAATAGCAACCTCATAACCCAAAATCTTCTCTTAGACCACTGTTAAAGACTTGAAACTCAACACATGTAATGTTCTAATTGATTTGAACTTTTGTTAAAAATGAGTCACTGTATGTTGCAGGTACTGAGCTGCCGATTGGTACGTACAGTTTAATGGAAATATAAAAGTAATGTTTCACACTGCTGTAACGTCACAAATTTGTTCACTTTTCCACTGTTTGTGTGTGTTTTCTAACCATGAGTGATGGGCAGAGCACACAGGAGAAATATTTGTATACAGTTCTTTGTACTGTTTGAAATACAGTATCAGATGAACAAGCATTATGATATAGAGGAGAAGATGAAACTTTGTTTTTCTTTTTGTTTTTTTTAGTAACTTTTTACATAAAGTGCAGCACATTAGAATCATCAAAATTCTTTAAGGCCAGAGATGTACTGGCTTTTAATTATGCGCCTGTGATGGCCGCCTCGCGTATCCTGCGTCAGTTTGGAGCGTTGGTCGTGCACGTCGTCAGAAATTAACGCTACATGCCGCAAGATTCAATACGCGCATGAACAGTAGGGGCGTAGGCACGTCAGCAGCGACAACAATGGCGGAAAGTTTTAAATACAATTTAATAGAAGGTCGTATCTAGACAGGAACCCTAGATTTGCAAAACTCTTGCTCTCTGTTACGATGTGACAACGCTGGTTAGGTTTAGGCACAAAAACCACTTGGTTAGAGTGAGAGAAAGATCATGATTTGGGTTTAAATGATCACTTGAAACATGGTGTACAGAGTATGTGAACACTTCACACTTCAAGACGCAGCCGGTTGTCTTCAAGAACAGGTGGTTAAAAAGCAAGTACATCTCCAGCCTAAGATGTCCTTCCTTCATTAAACCTGACCGATCTGGTGCTTCTTGTATTTTAAATGTCTGATGTCTCCTTCTGAAAACAGTGATGCATGAACACAGACTCCCATTGGATCTTTGAATGTTTGAAACATTTTGACCTGACAAAGATCCAACCTGGGAGTCTTTCAAATCATGTCCCCTCTGACGTCACGTTCTGACCCAACTTCCTGTTTTGTTCAGAACTATGTATGCTCACTTAAAGGTTCACGTTTTTTCAAGTCTATCTTAAAACAACACAGGTCTGCTCATATGTACATTAAAAGGGATATTAGAGGCTGTAATCATTCCTTCTGTCCATATAGAGATCTTAAAATGAGTTCTCTCTTAACTGAGAAACAGTCCTGGTTCTGTGCAAAAATGCTTTTTAAAGGTTAGATGAAGACAAAACGAGTCTTCAGCCTTCTGAAATAGACAAATCACGTGGGTATCTTCCAAGGTCAGTAATTTTAGTTTAAAATTCCCTCTTTGTGCTTTGCTGCTGCAAAGAAACAGAAACACAAAGCGGTTAAATTGGCACTAAAAAGATTAACTTTGGAAGATAACGACTTCAGACCGCTGAAGCCTCATATGAACTTCGGTTAAACTTTGATTTCATTTTTTGCACAGAACAAGAATAATTGTAAACAGAGAGACCTAAAAAGAGAAAAAGAGACCTTTTTGCAGCCAGTATGGACACAAGGAATGATAATAGAAACCACTGAACAGTTCAATGTACATATGGACACGTCAGGATTGTTTTAAGATAAACTTTTAAAAAAGTGAACCGTCACAACGACGGCTAACATTTCATTGAAAATCACCACAAACCTTTTAAGTATTGCATGTTTCACACCAAAACTGGCAGCAGTGGCAATAATTTTATGACCTGCAGTACAAGATGTGGAGGACATAAAATGCACAGATCAGACCTGCAGGAATATTTACAGATAATTATTAGTATTTCTGTTGTTGGAGAAGCAGATAGTATGGATGAGGACTGGTTCACTGCTTCCAGGAAGTGTAGGTGGTAAAGTTGGTTTAATACATCTTATGATTTTCATCTTATTCTCATATCTCTTGGATAAAATAATATTATATCTCTGCATATTTTGTGCATATTACATTTTTATTTGATAATGTCTGACAATTTAATGTAAATCATAAGTTTATGTCCAAAATGAGGAATCTACCTTTTTCAAACAGCAGCTACAGTTAAAGCAAAGTTACATTAACTTGTATGAAAAGACCATGCATAACATAAACAGACAATAATACTTTTGAATGTGTTTTTCATACCAAAGAAGGTTTAACTATATGTATCTATTACTATCTCTTTACTGTTATTGTTTTTAACTATCTACATATAATTTTGGAATGCAACTCCTCAACATTGATCCATTTTTAAACACATAAATTGAGGGATAAAGATGTACCATTTATTGGAATCATTAGTATTAAATATCATTAATTAGTAATTAATCATGTTTTCTTTCTCCCCCCGGTGACCAGGCGTCCCCTCTGCTCCCGGCCAGGTCATCGCCACCAGGAACACAAAGTCGTCTGTGTTCGTGCAGTGGGATCCTCCCAAACATCTGAAGCACCTCGTGGGATACTACATTGACGGCCGCGCTGTCGGATCCAAGGAGTGGTTCCCGTGCAACAACAAACCCTTCAAACACACCAGGTGAGTGTCGGAAAAGTCTCATTTAAAATTAAAAACAAAAAGACATAAGTTACATTTATAGCTTGTTTTTTGAATCACTTTAATATCTTTCTACCATACATAACAAGTGGGTACAGTGACTTTGACTCTCACTGTTACAACATTAGCAATGAAGTGATTTGTGCTCTATTCTTATTGTGATTCATTGTGAATTACATTGAGATTTTACATGTTTTCACCTCAGTTTGTCAATTTAACAGCACAGAATTGAATTAATACAAATAAAACTGTTGTGTAAGCAATTTCTGTAGAGGAGTTTTGGCACAACCTAATGTTATATTACGAACTTCATCATTAATTTCAAAACAAAAATCTCTACCTGTAAAATAAATCGCCCAAGGCTGAACTCATGAATGTTAAAGAGCTTTTACATCATACATCACCTCAGCACCAAATGTATACTGTGTTCCAAAATGATAACAATTAATAAATAAAGTCATTTGATAAAGACACACAAAATGTCTTACTTGTGAACAGCGCTAAACCAAAGATGTTAAAGAAGGAAATAATGATTTTACAGCACAACACTTTACTGTAGTAACTGTTTATTTTATTAGTTTTAAAGATAAACTGAATGTGTGTTTGTGTGTCTCAGGTTTGTGGTCCATGGCCTGACCCCGGGGGAGACCTACGTGTTCCGTGTCCAAGCTGTCAACGTGTACGGCCTCAGCGACGAGTCTCAGGAGTCCTCTCCCATCGCTGCCGAGCCCGCCCTCGGTAAGAGCGACATCACATTCATCATAAACACACGTTTCTAATAAGTGTTATTGTGGGGTGATTGGGTTAAAACGGTGCTTCATAATGGCAACTGATAAAAGCCCATAGAAAATGTCCCTAAACAGTATCCCCTCATATTTAGTCTCTATACCACATTTCTGAACCACAAATCTATTTTTCATTCATAAATGCCTCATCAGTCATTAATAAATGGATGATTAATCCTTAATGAAGCTTTCAGAGAGCAGAAAGAGTGTAGTTTTGAATAAATACGGGTCAAATTTACCCTGGAACACTCTTTATGTACAAAAATGTGCAGCTGCAAGTTGAAATATTTCCAATTTTGTATATTCTGGGTCACTTTGGGAGAAGTCATAAAATTCCTGGCTCATAAAGAGAGGTGTTTAGGTTGTTTTTACTGCTCTCAAATGTAAAAATGGGTCTAATTTGACGAGAACAATATGTATGTGTAAATCTGGAAATTACCACAGTTTCTCTCATTTGACGTTCTTTATGGCTCATTCCATTGTTCTGTCTAGGTGGGGGGTTTCAATATGGTATGTATTAAATCAGATGCAGATGAGGGTTTTTTTTCTCCCACTTTACTCACACACTGTTCCCACTTTGCACTTTCACTTTGCATTTTGTGCTGTAATCACAGGACTCCAAAGATCACATTCTGCTTCACAAAACATTAGTACCAGGTAGCTAAAACTACAGTTATTCAGCACTTAACATATCCAGATAGTCATGTTTTTAAGAATACACCGTGGTGACGTGGTATGACACATATAAATAGTTTAAAAACACAAATGCATGAAGTGCTTAGGCAGCTCACAATCACTCAAATCATCCAAACACACAGTTATTTTCTAATTAAAAATTATTTTGCAGCTCTGTATAAGGGTGAGTGTCTAAAATGTGAAGTAAATGTATTGTAAACATGAAACTCTGTGATTCAGCAACTCCCAGCGCTCCTTTCGGCATCACCATGCTGAGCTGTGACGGCTCCTCCATGACTATTGCCTGGAAGAGTCCCAAACACTGCGGCGGCTCCAAGGTCACCGCTTACTACGTCAGCGAGCGTAACGCCGACTCTTCACACTGGAAGGAGGTCAACCTGACAGCCATCAAGGAGAGAGTCTGTACTGTGAGTGGAATCAGACAATCAGACAGGAAATAAACATATAAAACTGACTGATATAATGTTGTGTATGAGTTTAAACTTAACTTGCATAAACAAAAAAGTCATCAAAGTCATCCACCACACATCGTTGTATCTGATAATCAACCTCACACCACTTTCTTTGTATCTTCAGGTTGAACATTTGACGGAGGGAACCTTCTACGAGTTCAAGGTCCAGGCCGCTAATCTCGCCGGTGTGGGCTTGCCCTCTACTCCCAGCACCCCAATGAAATGTGAAGCTTGGACCATGCAGGAGCCTGGTAAGTCATCAGCCATCAATGCTTCTTAAATAATACTGCGCCATCAGATTTCTATCTTCCTGTGTCCTTTCAAGTGTCATATTCACCAGAATACTTATTTGCTTCCAATAAATGTGTCATTGGGCTCTTTGGGGTTCCCAGAAGAGTAAATTACCACTTTTCCAAAGAATAGCAAATTATTAAAGCTCTAAAATCTGCATTAAGTAAGTTTGTTTAACTGTCCTTTAGAAGATGCTGTAAATGAACCATATATGCACATGGTTGTCAGTGTAATCGATCAGTTATTATGGCTGAACAGTAACCTGCTCAGGCGCAATAATTGGCTTTTAAAAAATCTATTTTTCACATTTTCATCTATTGAACATTGGAGGATGGGGCTTACAAGTAAGTCACCTGTGTCACACTTTATTGATAAGAGAAAGGAGAATATGACAAACGGATGTTGTTGTGACTATTATGTAACATAATTGTCTCTTTAATGGACAATTAAATCTTTAAAAAATGTAGAAATTCTAAGGAAAACTTTCATGTGACCGATCACAATATACAATCAAACTACAGATAGAAGTGTGAGGCAGGCTGTCTCCTTTCTTTGCTCCCGCTCATGTTTTTTTTTGTTTTTGTCACTGACAGGTCCACCTTATGATCTGAGCTTCAGTGAGGTCAGAAGTCACTCCCTGGTCCTCCTTTGGAAAGCTCCAGTCTACACTGGAGCGAGCGCAGTCACCGGATACCTGGTGGAAATGGCCAAAAAGGGCTCATCAGAGTTTGTTGCCCTAAATCACGATGCCGTGAACCACCGCTACCTGCAGGTGAGAAACCGCCCGTCCAACTGAATATAATACTGTACTCAAACTGTTCCTCCAAATACCAGAACCTCCTCCCAAACCCCTGTCACAATATACATGTGAGGATGTTTTCCGTGGTTTCCTGCAGGTGAGTGGTCTGGAGGAAGGTGAATCCTACGTGTTCAAAGTTTGTGCGGTCAATGGAAGCGGTCATGGGAAACACTCTCAGCTGTCTGAGCCGGTCTGTGCCAAGGCTCTTCCAGGTAACACTGCTAACATCTACTGCTACATGTGTTGGATTTACTCTGCACCACACCTCTGTATGTTAACAAAACACCTGCTAGCATTTCAGGAATTTGAATTTGAATATTTGGACATTAACATCATTCTAGCTTCCAAAACACTGACTGAGAATTGGCAGTGATTGGGTTAAAAGGTGTAGACAGCAATGCATCTTGCTGCTGATGTATGAGCTGAGACCAACAAATGGATTATCGATGTTTACTGGAATTGTACCAGTCAAATGTTTGGACGTTCCCATTCACTTCAATAAGAAAGTGTGTCCAAACTTTTGGTTGGTGCTGTATGTCATCAGAATAATGAAATGAAAGCCTGTCCTTAATCCTCACAAAGAGGTCTTTGATGTGTTCAGAGGATTTATATTTATTTATTTTAAGAAAGCCATTAAAACACCAACTTCCCCAAATTGTAGTACTTGAAATATCATTGGAAAAGAGGCGTAAAGACTTTCAATTTAGCTGCTACAAGATGCTTTGTTATCAAATTTTGTAAAAATTTATACCACAACTTGGTGAATAATATGAAAATCTTAAACTGTTCAATTTATAAGGTGCAAAGAAACACACAGATTATCTCACAGCTCAGTCTTGATGGATGTGGACCGAATATTAAGCTGATATCCATGTTCACAGGCACCAAGGAGATTGTGGCCGGTGTAGATGAGGAGACCGGAGACATCTTCCTGTCTCTCGAGGCCTGTGAGATCTGCGAGACCTCCAAGTTCGTGTGGTCGAAGAACTACAAACCCATTGGCGACTGCCCCAGGGTCGCTGTCACAACGGAGGGCAGAACGTAAGCTCGCTGTTATCTTCTCGACACATCGCAAATGCAGAACTCAATGTTTATTTGACTTCACACAGGAACGATTTTCATGAAAGAATGAATTATTCTGCTGCACAGAGGCACTTTTAAGGTGTTAATATAAGAAGTCATCAGTTGAAGACAAGAGACGTTGGTCGTCATGCAAAAACATTTTTGTATTCTTCCCCTAAAACTCGTTTAAAAGACTTTTTTTCTGCAAGGTTTGCTCGTACAATTGTTCCAAATTGGATTCAACAAACTCTCTTAATTGCCTGAATTTGTTGTTTACAGCACATTGTGTGAAATTAAAAAAGAAAAGAAAAGAAAAAATGAATAATTAAATAAATAAATGTGTTTGTTTCTCAGCTCTAGAATGACTTTCACCAACCCCGATAAGGACGATTTGGGCAGATACTCCGTGGTCGTCACTGACACAGATGGAGTCTCTGCCAGCCACACTCTGGCTGAGGACGGTACGTCATCTAGTTAACAAATAATTTGTAATAAACAGCTACAGAATACTAACAAAGCAGATTTCAGAATTCTTTGTGGTCGGCTTGTTGCTCATGTTGGTTTTGTTGAATCTGCTCTGCAGCCCTGAACACCATGCTGGAGCTCAGCCATGCCATCAGACATCCAAGTGAGTGTTGTGGATCTTCAGCAGACTTGTCGTATCTGTTAAATCAACACTATTTCCTCAGAATCTAATCTTTGTGTCTTTCTTTTTTGTTTCTGTGCAGTTATTCCTCTGAAACATGGTCTGAACTATGAGATTCTGGAGAAGGGACACGTGCGTTTCTGGCTGCAAGCCTACAAACTGTCCCCAGACGTGTCCTACAGGTTCATCGTTAACGACAAGGAGGTCACCAGCGGCGAGGTAGCGTTTCAACATTCATACTGTCTAAGTTTCAAAATTGAAGTGTAATCATATGAGAGTGTTGTGTTCCCTGTTTTGCACAACTTATCCCTAAAGCTACAACACAAAACTTTGCACCTTGAGGCAACGATATTAACCTGACACGCTGTGTTTCCTGCCCTCCGAGGCTGAAGGTTTACATTACTTGATGACACTGTTACCTTGTTGTCAAGGAATCCAAACAAACACAGCCAAGTCAACCCTGTACAACAGTACATCAGTCAGCTTTTAGTCTTAATTGTCCTTCAAATGAAATGCTTCAGGTAAAATGATCTCATGACTCATCATGTTCTTCTTTTTCATATTTAACTTTGCTGACTACTTGTTTTCTTATGTTTTTGACCAATGGTAAAAGTAAAGATGGAAACCAAAGATTAAAATGTAAAGCAAACATGGAGCCTGTTTTTCAGCTGTAAATTCATTGACAGGTCTTGAACACACAAGACTAACACTGACCTAATTTTCTAGAAAGCAACTAAATGTAGATTATTAATGTCCTCTGAGGAAGACTGGTCGATACATGTTGGTCCTGTTTTTATCATGTTGCCACTATAATAAAGGTTTTTTTAAAGATCCCCTCCAGACATGTATTATTAAGACATAAAAATACTCTGCTTGGCACAATAATGTGTGTCTGATTTTCCTCCAAAAAAGTATAATTACAATGTTAAAATCCTTACAATGGCAATATATCTTATTTCAGAGGTTTAACTGCTGGACACAAGACGTCTCCTACGTCACTGTAAAGTCCATTCTTGTTTAAGTTGGATGCTGGACCAGGATTGACTTCGAAACTAGTTGAGATGTCACAAATCATAATTGAAATCTGGTTTTCAGTGAGCAAAGATAAACTTTCCACATTCAGCAGGTGAATGTGGAAACAAACTCTACACATTTATCATTCTGCACAATGAAGCTCAAACATCCAACAAGAAGAAAAACACATTTTTGAGTGGAGAGGGTCTCGTATGTACAGTATACATACAGAACAATAAATATTTTCCTTTTTTTCTTCTCAGGGCCACAAGATCAGCCACGATGTGTCAACAGGAATCATCGAGATGACGGTGGATCTTTTCACCAGAGCCAACGAGGGCACATACACCGTCCAGATCCACGACGGCAAGGCCAAGGCCCAGAGCTCCCTGGTCCTGGTTGGAGATGGTGAGGGTTTTTCTTCAGCCTCACATTACTGTCATGGTTTATCAGAATGTCATAAAAATGGAGGGGTGTGATACAAGCATCGCTAATTTATTAGGAATAGTTCATGTTTATGAGAATTTGTTGTGCTTGAAATGTTTTTTTAACCAATTTTAATTTTTTATGATTAAGGGAATTGGCCTCGAAGATCGAAATAATTCTCAACATTTATGAAATCCCCTGTAGTATTTCTTAAAGCACACTGAGATCGTCTTCACCTGAACCATATGCATATATGTTTTACTGAAAGATGCCTTGTGGGGTTTTCTTGTAAACAAACAAAAGAAATGTTTCCATTTAGTGTTACTCTCCAAGATGCAGTATGTGAATCATTGTGGTTGAATGCATTTCCTTCCTCTTAAAACAACTGCAAAGCTGATTTTTTGCCTTTACTGGCACATTGCTATGTTTCTTTGGGCATTAAAGCCACCTGTTTCAGAAATCTGTAACTGTAAAATCTGTATCAGAGAAATAGTTGGCAGGAATTTGCTCTAATAGAGGTCAAAAACCTTTAAACATTGTTGTACAAGTAAGCATACTTTAGCGGATGTACAATCATAAAGAGAAGTAAATATACATACATTTATATAAGACTGTGTTGTGTGTAAATGCTGCAAATCTGGAGGAAAGAAACTAAATACTTACAAATTCTCTGGAGATTAGATTTAACGATATAATTGTGATATTGCAGTTAATCCCAAACAATAAAATCACTTATTTTTGTTGTGGTCTTTAAATGATTTGGTATTTTGACAGGCAGAACATACTGTAACAGTAAATACTGAACATTAAACACATGTTGGATTTTTTCTCTTTCAGTGTTCAAGGCTGCTCTGAAGGAGGCCGAGTTTCAGAGGAAAGAGCACATCAGGAAGCAAGGTACCGATACAAACACAGACCAGTAAACACTGAGAGGACAACCCTTCACCAATAATTATATATAATTGTGTTTGCTAGTTAGCGGGATATATAAAAAAGCTAAAACATGAAAATTAAGCCATTGTCCAGAAAATAATTGGTTAATCTTTGGTGTGGATTTAGGGTTTATTCACTTGTGATATTTTAAGATATTAGAGTTTTTAACATTGTGACTTTTACCAAATTCGAGTAGGCGTCTCTGCACTATGTGTCCAGATGTCTCCTGTTTTTGGTTGGGTGGACTGACATGTTTGGCATCGGTACAGGTCACCGCGACCCGGCGCTCATTCCAGGTCATGGTTGCCTGGCTCTGTCACTCTCATGAATAGAGACAAATCTGGCATCTGTATCTCATGATTGTCTGTCTCTTGTGAGAGCCAAATATCTAAATATATTTATGATTAAAATGACAGATTTAGAGGATTTTGCAGCCTTGGTAGAGATATGTGTTCTCTGCATGCTTTCTAGTTTTTATTGCCTTCATTGTTGCTCTTTATGTTACTTGGACTAATATCCACTTTATTGTCCTTTCAGGTCCACATTTCTCTAAGTATCTGTATTTCACTGTCACTGAGGATTGTACCGTTATGCTCGAATGCAAGGTAGATTTATCTTATCGCTCTCACTTTTTCCACCTTTTTTTAATCTCGACTTTCTTTCACACCCTGCAAAAATCAATCTAATCCTTTTGCGTGCTGTTTGTGTGACAGGTTGCTAACGTGAAGAAGGAAACAAGTTTCCACTGGTACAAAGAGGACGAAGAGCTTGTTCCAGAAACTCCTCCCAACGTCATGTCTGGAGCCTGTGCTATTCCCATCCCACTGGTATCTTATATGTTCATATTAATCATCCGGTTATCGCGCTTGTCGGAAATCACAAAGTTCATAATCTTTGTTTTTTTTTCTTTTTCAGTTCTCCAGAAAAGATCACGGCATTTACAAGGCCGTACTCAATGACGACAGAGGAAAGGACACGTCTGTGCTTGACATTTCAGGCCAAGGTACGCTTTTATGATGCTTATTATGTGTTATAGTAAGCATGTTATACAGTATTTTACATTTAATACTTTGTCTCTTTTGATTCGCAGTGTTTGACGACATCATCAACGCCATCGCCCACATTGCTGGTAAGGTTTGATCAGCTGACTTGTGCATCATCTCAAACTTCTGATAGGATGAAATGATTGTGTTTGACTGATTTGTTCATTTAAAAAATGCTCCAGTTTGAACCGCCCAAGTGTGATTAAAGATAACATGTACCTGCAAGTTTTTCCTCAGGTACTGCAGTGAATCCAGTATTACCTCTGTGCTGCATGCAGCTGTATCACAACTTAGCCCTGAGGTGTGACTGCCTCTACTTACAAAGAATGTTAAAAGAGAAAACAAATTTAACCTTTAAACAATGACCTAAGGTACTCTTCGGTTATGTATTTGAAAGGTCATTTTGTAAAGAGGTGTGACGGTGCATCTAATGGCTTCTTCCAGGATGTGGGTGCTGGCCGAAAAAATCCTATAGAAAGGAAAAAGAAGCAACTCCCTGTAATAATTGGAACAACACATGCACAGAAATACTCCAAGCATTTTAACACTTAAAAAGCTGAAATAAGTGCACAAATAGTGCTCTGGCAACATAAGTATAAGTATACTGGATGCGTGTGGCCTTTACTGGTTGCACAGGCATGTTTTTTGAGTCGACCTGGCCGACATACATGACAGTAAAAACATGTTTATTTTGAGCTGTTTGTTCCTGACCGTACGTTTATGTGTGTTTGTTTGTGTCAGGTGCGTCTGCCTCTGAGCTGGTGCTGCAGTGTACTCCAGAGGGCATCAGGCTGCAGTGCTACATGAACTACTACACAGAGGAGATGAAGACCGTCTGGAAACACAAGTACAGTTTAAATGCTTTATTAACTATAACCGGATTCAAATATTTACTTTTGCAGCTGGGATGAGAGAGAGAGTCTTGCCAGCTGTCTTGTGTAAACCAGCCAGTCATAACTCCCTAACAGTTGCCAAATATATCAGTATCTCCCATGGGTACCAACTTCTGATAAGTCCTTTTATGAAGGGTTAATAGGCATTAATTAATGGGTCAATAAATCATTTACTAATGCTTTATAGATCATTTATAAGCCAGGTTGTGGAAAATCTTCCTCCAGCATCAAACTTACTTTGTAAATTTAGCTCTGTCTCATCATGAAGACCCTCCGATGACATTAATACCTTCTAATATCATCATGTCTGCAAGTATAAGCATTGGTTAGTCATTTATAATGGGTCTTTAATAATTAGTCTTGAGTTTCTCAGTTTCTAATAAGCCATCAGCAAAACTTTGTCAGTCACCTGCTATTATAAATTATAGTAAAACATTTGAGGGGATATCATGCACATTTCCAGGTCTATATTTATGTTCAGGGGCTCTGCTAGAATATCTTTATATGATTTACATTATATATCTGACGTGAAAGAGGAAGTAGACGTAACTTTCCAAACGAAGCATTCAGAACTGGTTGAAGACCTGGCTTTTGACTTTCAGGGATCATTTTTACATACATTAACCTCAAGTTTAGGAACTTTAACCAAGTTTAACATCCAACATTGGAATAATATATAAATCACAGATTGCATGTTATGTCTCCTTTAATGAATGGTTTTTATAGTAATCAATCAAGTCTGCAGTTGTAAATGTCAATTAGCTGTTTATAAAGGGCCTGCAGCCCTTTTCTACTAGTGGTCAAACTGCCCATTGGAGGGTCTTCCTGATGAAGTTAAAGCGTTAAAAAGACAAAGAAAATTTGGTGCTGGAGGAGGATTTTCCACAACCTGGCAACCTAAATGTTATTCTTCTGATTGGCTTATAAATGATCCGCAAAGAATTAGTAAATGATTTATTGATAAAGCCATTCATTCTATTTATAATCCCTTATAAAAGGTAGCTTATCAGAAAGTGGTAGCTTAATACACCTACAAGATGCATGGAGAGTGGAAGAAGTCTGAAGGGGTGAAACTCCAGCAACACTTGTAGTATAAAGAACAACTTTATTATGAGACATCTGTTTGCTGCTGCTGATGAAGCCCATGAGCTGTAACGCTGAAATTTAAGATGTTTTAACTGACCAGCCAAAACACGTTGGTGTCATATTAAAGTTGTTCTTTATACTGCAAGTGTTGCTGGAGATTTGACCTCTTATCAGAAGAAAGTGGTTCCTCTTATCAGCATCTTCATATCTGAGCTTGCTGATTTTTGCAACCAGGGACTGGTACTTGATCAGTTCATCAGGAAAAAGCTTTCGGTCAATCGAGGTCGAGGATTAAAAATAATTTCCAGCCTTTCAATCCAAAAACATCTACATCAGCAGTGTCAGGTATTTTTGTTTGGAGACTTGGCTTCTGCTCAAGGCTCATTTAAAGGGTGATTGTATTGTAGTCACCTGACACATGTACACCAAAAGTACAATAGTAAAACATGTTCAACCCCATTAGTTATGACAGTTACACACAGTGAAATCATCACTGAATCACAAAGAGCCAAAGACTTAAATCATATATATGTTGCTGTTCTGGCCAATCAGTGACATTACAGCAGCTGTTTTCTGTCAGCTGTCAAAAGCAAAACACCTGAGTTGATTGATTATTTATTAGTTGTTTTTTTAGGAAATGTGACACTTCCTAATTAAGCCACAGTAAAAACTGTTAAAACACATTGCTGTAAATGTTTTGGCCTGAATGTCTTAAAGGACGGGTTCACAGTCAGGTGCCCAAGTGAAGATTAAAAACTGTTATTTCTTACTGTAATTATTCAATCTGTTCATACTGACCATTTAAAGGTGACAAAAATGTATTCCAACGTTTACATCAAGTTTGAAGTATATGAGGCTTCAGCGGTCTGAGTTCATCAAATCAAGAGAATATCTGGAAAGTATTTTTAGTATAAATTTCCTTCTTTTTGTTAATTTCCTTACATTGCTACTGGAAAAGGAGGAATTTTATACTCAAAGGACATTAATTTTGGAAGATGTCCACTTTATTTGACTAACTCAGACTGCTGAAAGCTCATATAAGATTCAAATAATCTTTTGAAAAATTTTCACACCTTTCATACTGTACTTTTTTTTACCAGTGATATTTTTCTTAATATGGTAGAAATACTTCATTAGTTGTGGCACTGTTGAATTTAAACACATCCGTCCGTAGCCATTGTAGCGGACACATTTCATTATATTATCAGTACGAGTTTAAACTGAATCCTGCGGCCTGTGATGTTACACCCTGCAGGGAGAGTAAGATCGCCTCCTCTGAGAAGATGAGGATCGGTGGCACGACGGAGATGGCCTGGATGCAGATCTGCGACCCATCCGACAAGGAGAAGGGTCACTACACCATCGAGATCTCAGACGGCGAGCAGACATACACCAGGACCTTTGACCTCTCTGGACAAGGTAAATATAGACGATTCTTATCACAGCAGCCATGACACAGTACAAACACACTTTAACTGCGCTTATTTTATTTCAACAAGCGATGAGGATATCCATTTTTTGTTTACTTTTTCTTATTTTATGACTCTGTAGATAGATTTGTTTTTAGTGTTTTCTGAGTTATAATTTTTATTTTATTGACTTTGACATGGACTCATAAGACACCAAAAGCACTTTTGCAGTGGTGAAATATTTGTCAGTTATAACACAAATAGCTTTGTCTTCTGTATCAAGCAAAAGCTTTTTTATAATCATTCATCCCAATCAGCTCATCAGAAATAAATTACGCTAACCCTAACCCTAACCCTAACCCTAGCCCTAGCCCTAGCCCTAACCCTGGCCCTAACCATAACCCTAACCCTAACCCTAAAAAAGGTGCATTTTAAGGGTAACATGGATTGTAAATGGTAATGCATTCCTCAGTTTAAGTTCCAGGGCAGCAAATGCACGATCATGTTTGGTTGCAAGTCTAGACTTAGGTACTTAAATAGTGTACGCCCTTACACATGTGTTTTAGCGTGTCATAGTTATAGCTTGGAGCTAATCCATTTTTACGTGTGTGTGATTAGAAGAACTTTGAACTGTATTCTGGATGCAGTGGGAAACCAAAGAAGGGAAGCTAAGATTGAGATACTGTGCTTTCCTCTCATGGTTTTGCACATTGGATAGTTAGAGATATCCAGACAGGGTGAAATGAAGGCATGAATAACTTTCTCAAGGTCAAAAGTAGACAGAAATTGTTACATCCCCTTGGGGGAACTAAGGGAAATGGCAGCAGTAACACGACAAGCAAACATTGGAGAAGTCAAAGTTGGAGTAGATAAACTCAGAATTTATTTTAGCTATTTACAATATTTAAAAATACACAAAGTTCTCAAAATGTCTGGGAGGACAAGACAAAGCGGTTGTGCCAAACTAACAGAAAAGTCAGTAAAACACAACTAGGCCTCACTAATAACTATATTTGAAAACAAAACACAACAAAAGACCTAACTTACTTATCTATAAAAATGACGTCACTAAAACTGTTATGATGGGGACACCAACCAATAAACCCAGTGTGTCTAACAACGTTTAACTACGTGAGTGAAAATGTTAGTACCCCAACTTACCTACCGTCCTCAACCTCCCACTATATTTGCTTTAACAAGTCTATCTGACAGTGAACCAACACTTCATACAGACAGACGGAGAAAGGAGAGGCCCTCACTCTCGAGTTCTGCTCTTTTGTAGAGGGCTCTGGATGGTGATTGGCTCATTCAAAATCCGAAAGAACCAATGAGTTGTATGACTGACACGCACAGATGGAAACCAATTACCTGAAAGCACCTGGATAATGTCCCCGAGTGACGTGTGACAGAAATGGTTTGATTTTAGAGATGCTTCTCCTCAACTGTAAAACTCTAGTAAACTGGTTTTCAAAGGTCAGATCTGAATCAGAAATTACTCCCAAATTTCTGGCACATGGCCAGGTATCGGTTGGCATGAAGTCAAGTTTACCATTATACCATCATATGAATAAAAAAATATGAAATAGACTACAAACAACATATTTTCTCGCCGAGGAGACCAAGAAAACCAACCAAAACTTTTGGCGACTTTAAGAAGAACGAGTGTGTTAATGAGATTATTTTTCTTTTTGCAGCATACACCGATGCCTATGAGGAGTACCTAAGACTTAAGTAAGTTATTGGACAATATTAATACAGTACTTTAACATGAACCTGTAAAAAGTATTTAAAAGATTTTAATCATGCCAACCTTCTCTCTTCCCCTTTAGGGCAGCTGCATTTGCTGAGAAGAGTGAGTATATCATCATTTATTCTATCCACACTGTTAGTGAGAGATTATTCCCTCAGACATTGACCTATTTAGGATGTTTTTTTTAAATGTCATGTATCGGTCGAGGGATAATGTGGAATCACATTGTGGTGATGTCTTTAAAGACCCCTCATGCGACCTCAACAGCTCTGTGAACATTTTCAGAGGAGCTTACTTGCTTTCAAGGCAAAATACAAATGACTGTTTGAAAGTTCATAGAGTTTTTACAGTTTTCCTCCTCCTTCTGCTCATAAACTTGTTTACTTACATCACAGAATGTCTTTTTTTAGACAAATGTATGAATGCAAACTGATGTTTGTGACATGTTCGCTGAAGTAGGTCTAAACAAACATTTTTCTTCTCAGACCGTGGCAGAGTGGTTGGCGGCCTGCCTGATGTGGTCACTATCATGGAAGAGAAGGTGAGACTTTCTCAGAGTACACATGCTGATATGAACCAACAATGTTAACAACATGTAAAACGACATTTTTACAGGTTCGTTTCAGGTATTTTGTTTGCATCACTACAAACAACCACGCAGTAAGGAAGTCAAAGGTCAGAGCTTTAGTGCCCTGGCGGCATTCCTACGAAGCAAATGCTGGAACAAAATGTCAAAACAACATCTGTGGGCGGCCACATGCTCTTACTTTTAGTGAAAAACATACAAAGCAGTAAAAAAATAGAGTAGATGATGGCGGACGCTGAGATGATTCATGAAGAGATCATTTTTCAGTCACAAGCCTCTCATTGGACTTTTTTGTTTTATTGTCAATCATGTAAATTACAAAAATATAGATTTTCCTACATAAACCCTAATGGTGTAATGTCCTACAGAAAGTTTCGGTTTTATGTTCCAAGGTTTTGAGCCTCAGTTGTACTTCATGTTCAGTGCTAATTAGCAAAAGTTAGCGTGCAAATATGCTAAGCTATGTTGTGCACATGATAAAATTATAGCTGTTAAACATCAGCATGTTAGCATTGTCATTGGGAGCATGTTAGCATGGTGATATTAGCATTTAGCCTCACACAGACACTAGTTTGGTTGTAGACTCTTTCCTGAAGGTAGTGTATACCTAATACTTTGATTCAGGATGTTGGCAGAACTCTCAGCAGAGGAGATCTCAAAACCTTAGCAAATACAACCCAAACTATATATTTAGAAGTGTAGATACCACTAGCAGTGGTTTTTTGAGCCTTTAATTGGTTTCATTGCTTTACTTTGACAAACCCACCATGTTAAAAATTGCTGTCTGAATAAATTTTGACTTGAGTTGACTCTCAACCTTCTCCAGTCCCTGAGCCTGACCTGCACCGTGTGGGGTGAGCCGACTCCTGAGGTCATCTGGTTCAAGAATGAGCAGGAAGTCGCCTCCAGTGAGCACACTAAGATCACGTTCGACGGCGGCAAATTCGCCAGCCTCGTCATCAACAAAGTCACTCCCGATGACTCCGGCAAGTACAGCATCAACGTACGGAACAAGTACGGCGGTGAGTTTGTTGAGATCACCGTCAGCGTCTACAAGCACGGCGAGCAGATCCCCGAGCCCAAACTGGGACATCATGCCAAACCGGCCACACCTGTGGCCACGCCTGTGCCACCGAAGTCCCCTGCTCCCCACTCCAAGACGCCTACCCCCACCCCTAAGGCCCACACCCCCGCGTCATCCATGAAGAGCCCAACTCCAGCCTCCACCCCTGTCCCCAAATCCCCAACCCCAACCCCTAAGTCTCATACCCCGACCCCCAAGTCTCCAACCCCAACCCCCAAGTCTCATACCCCGACCCCCAAGTCTCCAACCCCGACTCGCAGCGTCAAGTCGCCCACCCCGCCCAGATTCATGAAGTCTCCCACCCCACCAAGGAAGTAAACGGTGGTGATGTCTGAAGGGGAAACGTCTGCTGATAACAACGCTGATTTATAGCATGAGTGTGAAGCCACGTTGTTACTTTAAGGTTTATTTTTTGACGTAATCACTTTTGAAGTCCCTTTTTCTGAATTGCTGCGTATTCTGGACTACCACTTAGAAAAAACAGGTTGCTAAACCAGTCCTTACTCTCTCTATTCGTTTGGAGAACTAGTTGCAGGATACATGTAGGAAAAAACTACACAGGAGGGACTTTTACAGTGGCTACTAACATACAGTAGATGTCCTTTTCAGATGTTACATGTCCTTCAACTGGTCACTGTGCTGTTGACACAGGTGGGAAAAAAACTAAGAAAAATAAAAGGCCGGGTAGATATTAATGTTCAGTGTTTTTAAAAGCTGCACCTTCCACTATTCAATATTAGTGGAATGCCTGTATCCATTTTTTGTGGTGTTTATTACAACTTTGGTCTTATTTATTTAGTTTTGGTCATTGTTTCATGTTAAATGATGATTTCTGGGAAGCAGCATTTCTAAAAAAAGAAGTCAGATGGGTAAAGTTAAAGTTTTGCTTTACTTTCAGTTTGGTAACAACCTGTCTGTCATGTGGTGTCATGTTTCTTTCCGTATCTGACTTCATTGTTGTGTTTGTTCTCAGTTTTTAAACAAATAAACTTGTGAGTGCAATATTATATATATTTATCAAAACTGAAATAATATGCAAAAACTACAGAAATAAGACCGAAGTGGTAATAAACCAGAGTTATTCTTTAAACTGGACGTCCTGGGAGTTAGCAGGTACAGAGCTGTCTGTCGTCAGTACCTGGGTGGGAAATTAACACCAAATACCAGATTATTTATTTGTTTTCCTCTGAGATGGTTGAGTTTTCCTCCACCTACTTTTCTCCCAGGTAGCTTTCTCTGTTAGTCAGTAGCTCTGTGAATAAAAATAGAGAGGACTATCTGTCTGTCTGTGACATGTCCCGCCTCCCCCCACTCCCAATGCTTTGTGATGGCTTGTAATGGCAAATAAACTTTACTTATCAAACTCTCTTTGTTGTCTTTGTGAGTAATCTCCTCTCAGCCTCACCCTAAGTGTCAGTGGGACGGTGAGGAGGTTATGATTCCTTCTGCAGCAATGAATAAACTAAATAATTTAAAAATAAGAAAGTGTATCCAAGCTGTGGGGGATTTTGTAGCAGCTGGATAGACAGACAAACCTGCTCCTGCACCTGAAACCCAGGTGAGCCGAGGTGGGCGTGGCGTGTTACAGTATGTCTGTGGAGCTAAAGGGCAGGTACAGCATAGAGAGTTCAAATCCACACCCTAGTGCTGCTTGTTCATGGAGGAGACAACACACACACACCGAGACTGACTGGAGAGCTTCACTTTGCTCTTTTTATTATAAGGTTCAGGTCAGTGTAGGACTCGGATTGCACAGGAATATTTCTTTCACCGGTTATGAAGTAAGTAAGATTTCAGTGATTATTTGTTTAGTTCATGTTAATCATAATGTTCAGGGATAGAAGACACCACATGCCTCATATTGTTTACCTACTTCTAGGGAATCACATTTGACACGCAGGTTTTTACATGTTTGCTTTAGATATAAACTGCTTTTTCTTTCCCAATGAGTTTTCCAGTTATTATTGGTCGGTTTTTAGTCTGAACAGCCTTGTTAACAGCCCTTTAACTTGTCACACTGAAGGTAAAGAAGAAGCCTGTCACACATAGAGACTCTGAAAGGATCTGTAATCAATGGAGTCCAATCTGTCCGCCCTGTCGCTGAATCATGAAGACAGTCCGGTTTACGTTCAGCCACACTACAAAGAATCCTACCGCCTGGCCATTTATGCCCTGCTCAGGGGAGGGAAAGAGGCCTACGACGAGTTCCTCCGAGCTGAGCAGATAAGACACTTTCTTTCAGAGGAGGAGATCTCTTTCATTTTAGAAAATGCAGAGTTACCGGTTGAGGAGGAGAACTCCATGGAGAGACCAGTCACAGAAGAGATCTACCCCTCTACTTACTTCCCAATAGAGTCTGATGAGGAGGTGCCGGACCTGGACCTGGGCTGGCCAGAGGTCACGCTGGAGGGCCTGGACACCAGCATCAGCCTGCTGTTCCACCCACCAAGACAAAACACACCAACCATCAAAGAAGTGATTCGGAAACAGATTCAGGAGGCGAGGCAGGTGAGGACCAAATACTGAATTCAAAAAGCCAGACTCTCCTCATCTGTCAGGTGTGTCGGGATTCATCTTTGTGGCTTCGGTTGCACCTGTGTAACCTTGCACGCTGGCAAATAGAGAACGAGGACAAAAGCAGTTTATCAAAAGCACAAACTCACAATGAAAGGCGTTGCTTTACACACAGAGGTTAACTCTGCACACACGGTACACTGTCGTATATGTTAACACACAGTCAGCTGACACAAGTCACTTGTTATTGTTACTACAGAAGGAAACTTGTCATTAATCCTCTAAAAAGCATAAAGTACAAAACAACAATTGCTGCTGTTTTTGCAGTTTCACGACATGAATTATGCTTTAATTAGTACTGGTGAGTATTTTAGTTATTAAGTGATACTTTTCCAAGATTATTTCAGTATTTATACTTTTATATACATTGAATTTACAACATAATCACAACATAACAAAGAGACAAAACAATAAAAGAAAAAAAAGGATTTACTTTAAATTCTATTTAAGATTTATAATCAGTATATAAACATTTAAGTAATAGTTTATAACAGACTATATTGTAGTTGTCAGCAGATATAATACTCTCCTTCTGTGGGAACCAATAACTGAATTCTGGTGTATAAACAGACAATAAATGACAATGTGGTAGAACACAGTTGTAATAATATAAAATATCTCTTTATAATAGATATTATATTCATTGACAAATACTGGACGTTAATAAACACTTAAATATGTCCTTACATCTGCTTATAACTACATTATAGTGTGTTTATTAAAGGTTTATGAATAAGGAGACTGAAAAAGAATGATAATAAATTGGAACCTTAAACATCACTATGACTCTGCAGTTTTATAGCTTTCTGAAGTATATGAAGCATTATTGTCATTATCTTTACAAATGATAACCCCGACATCAATCATAATACCGTACAGAAGGTCTACTGTAGTTCTTTTGCAAATACAACAAGGGCTTAACAAGTTGTTTGGACCATAACAGTGACAACAAAAAGAGGATTACACTGACGGTTGCAACAAAAAGGTTCCTTTGAGTTTCAAACAGTAACATCCTGTAAGCTTGTATAAATTTATCCTCTCAGGTTTGCAGCATAATCTCCACTGTCCATATACACATACACTATTATTTACTGAGTTATATATCATCAATGCAAACCTGTCATAATAAACGTAGCAACTAGAATAAACCAGGTCAGCTTTTCCTTCAGTAGCAGCTAGTAAACAATAACCAGTAGAGAATAATACAAACAACAGACTTTTACAATGGAACTCAATTAGACTTATAGGGAAACTCTGGTTTATTCCAACCTGATGTATTTCCAACAACATGTGGCCATTGTGGCTCTGTGTGTCTGCTAACTTTGCACTTGTTATAGAGATTTGGAGGAAACGAGGGCTTGCACAAAACAACATATATGGTGGCAAACTGTGCAATCCTTCTACAGCTTTCCAAAGAAACAAACGTTTGTCTCTGAGTCTGAACGTTAAACATTACAAAATGCTGCAGCAATCAAATATTTCATAAGTGTTACTTAGAAGCCAACAACAAAGTAATTAAAAGTAATTACCAACAAACAGAATATTGAAGTTTTAATACAGTTTTTGGTAACACTATAAAAACATTCATCAGTTGTTCCACTGTAACAATCACAAAAACCTGGGCAGTAACATTAATTTAGACAAGAACATGTAGAGAAATAACAAGACAGCTGACTTGCAAGAAAAACTGAGCGCCTGAGGCAAACTATGACTCCGTTTATGACAATGAATAACAAAGGGTCAGAGAAAGCTTTACACGCAACTTTAAATGCAAACAGCCTAAATAAACTGTACATTCAGCCTCATTGAGACAAAAATACATTTTCCTGCTGTGTAAGCTCCTCATGAAAAGGTCAGTCATATTTCATACGAACTACTCAACATGTCTCAGCTTGAATGTACTTGATGTTCAGCTCCTTGTCTTCAGAGCTGACACTCATAATTCATAAATTACAGCAGGGTGTGTGTCTTTGTCTAAGTGTGCAGGAAATGGACTTTCACACCGCAGATATCCACCATCTGAAAATGACACAGTGGAGCCACTTGATATTTACTATAACGTCCGGTGCATTCATGTACTGTACAAATTGTGATGTAACTGTAGCCGGTAAAACCTGGTCTGATTATTATCACGACATGAACCATAAATCATTTTTGCTTTCATTGATGATTTCAGTCGTGTGTTTTTTTTTTCCTTGGAAACGCCGCTCCTCAGATACAACATGCTGCGATGTGTCCTCTTACTCATTTACCACATAAAGATTAATATCAGGCTAGAAATGTTGAGTTGCCTCTTTATAAAAGTATAAAAACATCCCTGTTATATCCATAATGACTATTCCAATTATGACATATAGAATCATCTTAAAATGTAGCTTAAACAAAGAATTTCCAGTCTTCAGATTAGTTTTAGAGGTTTAAACTTGCTTGTTTTAGTTTTGTGCATAAAAGCAAAGACCTTCTAGATCTAGACTCATTCATTCATACCTGCATCTGCAGTCTACTGTAATCTGTGAAGTTATGCTGACCTACAGTGTAACTGATTTACACTTTAACATTTCAAATGTATTTTTCTTGGTAAAGCTGTTGTATAACGTTCTACCTGTCAATAACATGCCTACATTTAACACTTCAGGCCTGTTTTTAAATCTGTTTTTCAATCTTGCGTCTTCAGATGATTGCCATAGCGATGGACATCTTCACTGATGTCGACATTTTCAAAGAGATCATCAACGTGGCACTCAAAGGGGTGGTGGTCTACATCGTTCTGGATGACTCCCAGTTCAAGAGCTTCTACAACATGTCGCACAAGATGGGCGTCAACATCCAAGACATCAAGGTAAGAAACACCAACAGCACAGAATACAACATTAAAGGATTAGTTTGGAGATTTTCTATATTTTTCTTATTGTCAATATTTCTCATGTTTGGGGCCAAATCACCCAAACCAACAATGAACTGATCTACTAAAACGTGAGTGTGTTCTTCTGTGCCATAGACCTCCGTTGTTGTCCAAAAACTATTAAAAACACGTTGATGAATCACACCACTGCACTGGGTGACATGTTCCTTCATTATGAAGAGTTTGGTCACGCGAGTTTGTTTAGAAACGGCTCCAAAGACTAATAACAGCAATTATGTTTTCATTCTCTGGAGAGTAGTTCAGTGTAAGGCAGACACTACTCAGCATGTACGGGAATGCAGTTCACTAGCTTGTTGTGCTGCATATCACAACCTCTTAACTTGTACTACATTCTACATTGTTAATAACTAGTGCACAGTGGCATCTGCCTTAAAGGAAAGGTTCACAGTTTTTCAAGTGTATCTTAAAACAACAGTCAGGTGTCCATATGAACAGTGAAAGAGGTTTTGTGAAGGGACCAAAATCCACAGTGTGTCCACACAGTCGTTTTGTGCAAAAATGCATTTAAAAGTTGATGTGAAGCTTATATGAGGCTTCAGCAGTCTGAGTTAGTCATATCAAGTGGATATCTAACACATTTACAGTCTTTTTAGCATCCAATTCCCTGTTGAGCTGCAGGTGGAAGAATAGTAACAAAAAGGACTTTGGCACTAAAAAGACTGTAACTTTGAAAGATATCTACTTGATTTGACTCATTTGGACGCTGAAGCTTCATATTAGCTTCAGATAAACTTTTAAACACATTTTTGCACAGAAGGAGGACTGTGGATTTTGTCCTCCATCACTTCCATTGTAAGTGCATTATGAAGTATGAACAGGAGGAATGATTACAGCAAGAAAAACATGTTTCAATGTTTATTTGGGCTCATGACTGTTGTTTTAAGACAGACTTCAAAAATTGTGAACCTGTCATTTAAAATAACATCTCCTCTTTCTCCCACATAGAAAAATCCAGAACGTTAAATATGCAAATTCATTTCAAAAGTTGAACTACTAGATACAAGATGTCTCCTTCTGAGTGTATGAGATTTCAAGTTTATACATCCTGTAACATGTGTAAGTTAAATACTGGATCACATTTGGCTTCGAGATAGCTGTGATGTCATTAATCATGCTTGTAAGCACACGTCTTAAACTCAGATTTAAGGTGAGCACAGAGAAACTTTCCTCCTGAATTTGCTATTCATGTGAAATCAGCCCTCTGGTGTAAAATACTACACATACATCATTCTGCATAGTGACCATCAAACATCCAACTGGAGTAATAAGAAGCAAAACACATTTTTGAGTGGAGGAGGACTTTAAAACTACCTTAATCCTTTTATTAATCTGTACCTGCACTTCTTAATGTACAGTCTCAGACTGCCTAGTTGCCTAATTTTACCCTTTAAATACCTTAAATTCTCCAGTTGTTCTTCACTCATTCATATGAGAGCAAACAAAGGTGCATAAGCATCATTTAAGGACTCCTTATGGTCTAAATTATATATTTCTGACACATTTTTCCTTAATCTGGAATATGGAAACTGTCAGGGGACTGTAAAGTTCAGCATTGGAAGATTTTGCTCCATAGAATGAATTCTCACTTGATGTCAATGAGATGAACAGAAAGAAAGAAAGAAAGTGATGATGTAGCGCATTCAAAAGTACAACACATTGGCTCATTAAATAGGATCTGATGTGGCCATTTTCTAACATTTTAAACAAGAAAATCAACTTATTTTCCTGCTCTTTCAGCTGCATGTTTGTAGATTTGTATTCCATCGACGTGTCCCTGCCAGAGGAGGATTCGCCTGTGGCATGACCTTTCTTTTATTGGCAGGATTATTTAGTGGATTAAATTTGACATTTGTTCCACGCCCTCATAGAAAGTCAGCATTTCCTCGCTGCTGCTGTTCTACCTATCATTACGAGACAACAGAACGGCAGCAGCCGTAGGACAGATCTGTTTGCATGGCTGGATTTTCCTGTTAAACTGCGTCAAGATGATACTTAAACAGTGCAAACAAGAAGTCAGCAGAGTGAACACACTGACGGTTTTGTCATCTACATGCAAATTGCTTAGCCAGTAGCCACGTCTAAATACCTGCCTCATAAAAAAAAAAATGACACACAGGTCTGGTCTTGTTGAGTTTGTGCTTTTTATGTGTCAACTACTTCTTCTAATTTTCCAGAATTGCTTTGTTTAAAATTTACTTAAAATACCTGTGTATAAACTGAATCTATTGAAGCAAAATACATCTAATTTAAAATGAAAATGATATTGATTTACCTAAAAACAGACTGATTCTGAAACATGAAAAGGACAAGAGGACAGAAAGTTCAAACAGGGATCTTTTACAGAGTCGGGTTTGTCACTAGGACGACCTCTTTCACTCCATAATATAAAACTATTGATTAAAACCACTTAAAGGCTGATATTTGTTACATTTCACAAGACATAAAGTCTATAACAACGGTTCCCAAAGCGGCTGCTGTGGCACCAAGGAGTGCCTTGAGGATCTATTGTACATTTTTAATATAATTTCACCACATGAAAATGAGGAGACATCTACATTAGTTGAGCTGTAGTTGAGCTACATTATAACATTCATAAATGCAGATTAACTTAAGTCTGCAACGCATTGTCACGTGATGTCCTTTAAATACAATTATAATCACTGATTACAAAAGTCACACGTACACAAACAACTACTCAGTTACAGTAATGACAGAAAATGGAGTTTGTTTCTTCCCCGCAGGCGGTGGTTGTTGTAATTCATCTTCCTTTCTCCATCAGACCATTCGTGTTCGGACAGTTCGGGGACAGCAGTATCAGTGTCAGTCTGGGTTGAGGTTTCATGGAAGTTTGGAGCAGAAATTTATACTGGTGGACTGCCGAACAGTTTTGTATGGAACATACAGGTGAGTTGATGCCAACCTGCAAAACTCACCAGTGGTGGAAAGTAACTTAGTACATTTACTCAAGTACTGTACTAAAGTGCAATTTTGCATCGCACAGTACAGTAAAAGAGTATTTCCATTTGATGCTACTTTATACTTCCACTGCACTACATTTCAGAGAGAAATATTGTACTTTCTACTCCACTACATTTATTTGACAGCTTTAGTTACTTTTCAGATAAAGATTTGACACAATGGATAATATAACAAGCTTTTAAAATACAACACATTGTTAAAGATGAAACCAGTGGTTTCCAACCTTTTTGGCTATTGACGTCTTACAAAAAGCAGTGTGTAGTCGGGGTCACATTTCACATGTCTATGAGTTGTTAACAGCTCCACCAAATAGTGATTTTTCCCTCTAAACTTCTCACATGCTTTCATTTCAATAAATGTTCAAATGATCCAATATTTCAGCAAAAATCAAAGATTAGAGAAAAAGTCCAAAAACAGATTTGTGTATCTAAACCTTGTTTTTTCTTCTTTCCTCTCCCATTAATCATCTCACGACCCCTCAGATTTATCTGCTGACCCTTTGGAGGGCCCGACCCCTAGGTTGGGAACCACTGGACTAAACTAGCTAACTGTATATAAAGTAGTTGAAACTAGCTCCACCTCCAGCAGCTACAACAGTAACATGCTGCTCTAACACTGATGATTGACTATTAATAATCTAATGATGTCATATATAATAATATATCAGTCAGAGGGACCAAACCACTACTTTTACTGCAATACTTTAACTACATCAAGCTCATAATACTTATGTACTTTTACTGTAGGCGGATTTTACTTTACTTCTTCCACTACTGAACCTCACACAGATGTGTCTCTCACAATTAAATCACATTAGGCATTGACCTGAATTTGTACACCTGACTGGTCTGTCACACACAATATCTCTGGTGTTCTCCTGATTCAATTAAGGGAATTTGATATCTCTGATATTTAATAAAATGTATTAGTAAACTAAGAAGAAACAAGAAATCCTGTTCACTGTTGGTCACTTCTACTCTTTTTACCAAGTAAGATTCACAACCTGAATCTTACTCGATAAAGGTCTGATTGAAAGGTCAAAACTAAGTAAGATGAGTTCAAGTGACCAACTGACAGATTTCTGGAGAGGGTTTGGTCCTATCCAATTAAAATGTGATAGTGTGCAAGAACATCTGAAAATTAAATAAAAACTAGAAAAGTGATGTGGTTGGTGGTAATTGTAAGCTTTGGTCATGTTTATACTGTAATATATTAATGATTTAAAGATAATAAGGGTACATCCTGACATCATATTGATTTGCATCAGTTTAAATATGTCTAAACATATATTTTAATAAACTACAAAGATGACTTTAGGTAGGGTGACACTGTCACTCCATCCCTGCTGCCTGTCTGATGACTGTTTACCTCCATTTTCCTTTCCAGCTACACATGGTCGTATGAGAAGATCAGACTGAGCATGGTCCTGGTGATCACGGGTCAGCTGGCTTGCTCTTATGACGAGGAGTTTCGACGGCTGTATGCTCGCTCCATAGTACCTGAACTTCTGTCCACCTGTGGTCAGGGGCTGAGAGACAACGTGAGCCTGCTCAGCTCCAGCCATCTCTCCATCCACCAAATTAACATGAGATCCAGAGCAATGCCCAGCATGAGAAGTGCTCAGGATGACAGGTTTAACACTGCCAGCATGCTGACCAGGGGCTTGAGCATGCAGGAGAGGCTGAATCAGTCTCACTATGTCACTGAGATGGGGAATCTGGTGAGGGGACACAGTTATGGAGGAGATCTGCAGAGGTTAAACTCCATGAGCCGGCTGAGGATGGGGGCCAAGGACATTGGCCCTCTTGAGAGGACTGCCTCTGCCTTAATGCTAACCAACAGCTTGTCACAGCAGCACCTTAGACACCGGACTCTCTACGGTTCGGACCAGAATGCGATACCGTTCTGCTCTGAGACGTCCCTCAACAAGTGGAAAATCGACACATACCTTAATGACAGTAATGCGCCTCCAGATGGGTCATGTGATGTGTTGTCTCCTTTGACGTCCCCATATGGCAGTCACATAGGCTTAAACGAGCATCAGTCACAGCTGATTCACAGCAGATCGAGGGATGTTAAGTCCAGGTTGGAGGAAATGAGGCAAAACAGACTCAGTCAGCAGGATGGCATCAATCTCAAGCAGAGCCAAGAGTCCATAAGGTCCATGTATTCGACTTTGGAAAGACCTAAATTAATGACTTCATTAAGAGGTCTGGACATAAGGCAGAGCATGGCAGAATTAGAGCCATATACACAAGACAGCTGCAGCTTGGAACCAGCCAATCACAAAGACAGTGAGCCAAAAATGGAAGCCCATCTCACTGACGGGCACCGCTCTGCATCTCACTATGACATCAAAACAATTCTAGATCGAAAGACGTACGACTGGCATGAGCCTCTTTCCAGGACGACCTCAGCTACAGATCTAGATATAAAACTCAATGAACCATCACTCAAGTATTCTCAACAGCCAAGAGGGATGGTGTCTTTGATTGAAATCCCTGAAGAGAAAGAAGGTTCAAATACACGCGTCAACTCTGCGAACTCCATGAAATCGAGCATAACTCCAGAATCTCAGCATCAGGATGTACACAGAGAAAGTGAGGACTCTACAGGTTACAGTTCGGGCTCCGCTGCTCAAAGAGAGGGTGATAAATCAATATCCAGCGAGACAGAAACTAACCCAAGGATCTTAAACACATCTGCAGGATCTCAGCTTGTTGCAGATTCTAATGGTCAGACAGAAAAGCAGCAGGAGGAAAACCCATTTCAGAGGAAGAATTCCCTAAAGTTGAAAGTATATTCACTGCTTATGTCAGATGAAAAGAAAGCATCCAAAAAAGAGGAGAAGTTGCTGCAAAGAAAGGCCTCATTTAAATCACAGAATCCCTCAGGATCAAACCAATCACTCAGGGCAGACAACTCATGGACACCATCTGCTGCAGAGCAAACAACAAAGAGAGGTGAATCACCGATCATGCAGAACTCTGTCTGCTCTCCATCTGAGACAGAAAAGCATAAATCTCCATTCTCCTTTAGCAGGTTATCTCCTCAACGTTCAAGCAAAAAAAAGATAATCCCCGCAGAAGAGCAGGAACTAGGCTCAAGAAGCACTCTGAATGACGAGACACCAACTGTCAGTCCGACCAGGAGAGAGAAAGTCTACAGTCGATTTGAGTATTTCCTGAGCACTGATAATATTCCTCTGGACAAATCAACGAGGACCGCAAGCATGCAACCCTCAGACAAAGACAGAAGCTCTTACCTGAACAGGAGTGACTATTCAATGTATCAGACACAAAGTAATGCACAAAGCGCTGACAACAAACTGGGGAGATTCATGCAGCGAGTAGGAAATCTCATAGGCAAGAACAAGTAGCGATGCAGGACGAGGAGAAGGCCACCATGCTCTCAGGAATGAAGGCAAAGTTAGTGCAAAGTCCTTGAATTTGTTCCTTGATTTATTCTGGCTGCCACATGGAGACACAGATGCTCTATGTGGTCACCTCTGCAGTATGCTACATTTTTCCTTTGATGGGTTTGATAATGTGACTAAGATTTTATCAAGGAAGATACGTGTTACAGGTGCCAAAAACACAAGATATGATGTATCAGGTATCTCTTACAAGATAAATGTATGTGTGTATTCCTCTGAACTGGATGCTACAGGAAAGTTGTGTCGATGTGATAATACCAGTATGTCAAGGTTTTTACAGACAACCCTGGTGCCTAGAAATAAATACGTTTTACTAGAAACACAGTGCTGGCTGAATTACGTTTTCTCTCGACATAATGAGAAAATGTTTTTAATCAACGTATTTGTCAAGTTGCAAAAATATTTGTACTGAATGTATTAGAGAAATGATCAGTGACAACGTATTTCATTTAGTTTTTATGCCAAAATATCTGATCTTGCAGTACAATATCCACTAATAGAAACTTTTTACGGTATTGTTTAGGCACTGGCAGCACTTGATTAAGGTTACAGAAACATTTATTAACATTTAAGCAAAACCATCTGTCATTTACCTAAAAGGATATGGCTGCCGATTATCTATATTTTTCTTATTGTCAACAAATCTCATGTTTGGATCCAAACCAACAATGAATTGATCTACTAACAAGTATTGCGTGTGTGTATCCAAAGCCTGATATATCTTATTCCTCTGTGTCATAGTCCAAAAACTATTAAAAACATATCAGTGAATCACACCGCCTGCACTGGGTGACATGTTCCTTCATTATGAAGAGTTTGGGCATGTTTAGAAACGGCTCCAAAGACTAATAACAGCAATCATGTTTTCAGTCGCTGGAGTAGTTCTGAGCATGCGCAGGAATGTGGTTCTGTTAACAGAGCCTGTACAATGTAGTGCAAAGCTAAGAGGTTGTGATATGTAGCACAACAAGCTAGCAAAACGCACATGCTCAGTGGCATCTGCCTTACACGGAACTACTCTCTTGAGACTGAAAACATGATCACTGTTATTGGTTTTTGGAGCCGTTTCTAAACAAATTACCGTCACCATAATTTTGTGCAGGAACGTGGTTCTGTTAACAGTGCTTGTACAATGTAGTGCAAAGCCAAGAGGTTGTGATATGTAGCACAACAAGCTAGCAAAGCGCACATGCTCAGTGGCATCTGCCTTACACAGAACTACTCTCCTGAGACTGAAAACTTGATCACTGTTATTGGTTTTTGGAGCCGTTTCTAAACCAATTACCGTCACCATAATCTTTGTGGCGCAGGAACATGTCTATCGGTGCAGCAGTGTGACTCACTGACATGTTTTTAATAGTTTTTGGACAACAACAGAGGTCTACGGCACAGAGGAATAAGATATATCAGACTTTGGATACATACACAACTCATTGTTGGTTTGGCTCTGCACATGAGATTTGTTGTCAATAAAAAAAGTACAGAAAATTGTCAGCCTTAACAGCCTTAAAGTGCTTATATAGCGCTTAATTCATTAGAAAAAAATCAGGCAGTGATTATGTTTGTCAACATAATGTAATTGGGAAAACAACTAAGTTGTATATAAGCGTAACTTTGAGGAGACAGGGTTGTTACAGATGAAGTTAAAGCAGGGTGAATATGACTGTAGTGTCTTTATGTTGAATGTGGTTTTTTTTTTCTTAGCCAAACTGCTTTTGTAAAATATACCTTTTCTAATAATCAGTGATGTGACACATTTTCTCTCTGATGTCTTAATGACTTTGACATTCATGGTTCAGCCATCCCGATATTCATGTTTGAAGCATGTGGCTGTAATGCAGAGAAATATTGTTTAATAAAACAAAACATAGAGTACAACCACACCGACTAAAGGAAAATGTAGCTTTGAAACCAAAGAATTCAGCAGAACTAATGAGGTATCCATCATCAATAATTCACAAAGTGCACGTGACTTCTTAATCACTTTTTAATACATTTTTAGAAGTTTTTCCAATGTTCAACAAAACTCCTGAAGAAATGTTTTTTTTGAAAACTGATCACAGTGAAGTCTGCAGATTATCCAGAGTAACCAGGACATAGATTATGGAAAGAGATGATATTATACTATATTATGCTGTATGAATGTATATATGCTGTATATATATATATATTGAATATTTAAATGTATTTTTTCAGAGCAGATGGCAGAAGTAGAAAAATTCCAATCACTTCCATTGTATTGGTGTGGCAGCAGTTCCCAGAGACACAACTTAAAATCTTGGCACTGAAACTATCTGCATGTATAGATGCTAAAGGGGGTAAGTGATGAGTATCTGTGTGTTTTTTCATCAATCCACATTTTTATATGTGACTATTCACAACAGGAAATGATGTTTACAGTGTCAGTTCACCCAATCCAAAACATTGAGAAAATAATCTTAAATTCTATTGAGTAGACATTCTGGAGCTTTTCATCACATTGCATGATCTTCATCAGCGGATGGTTGTTGTAAATGCTCAAAATATTTTTTTTTTCTGAGCACTTGAAGGGCTTTGCATTTGTGTCCTTAAAGTGCTGACAACATGGAAATGTGATGTGATATGATGATCGTGTGATATAGTAAATTCCAGAACAGCTACTACATTGGGTGAACTGACCATTCAAACTGTTGTCAATGGTCATAATGTGAAAATGTGAGTTGTTGCAACAACAACTATAACATCTACAGATTTTCACATCTGAAATATAAATTGTAAATATAAGCATACATGTGAAAAAAAATATTTAAGGTGCACTATGTAAGATTTGGCCAGAATTTTAGCTTAAAACATTCAAAAATTAACTAATTGTTAACAGAATATAAAGACTGTGTGGACTATGCTTTCTGGTGATATGCTGCCATTTGTTTGTTTGGTGCAAGTGGCCAAATCGTACATAGTGCACCTTTAAAGGAATCTTCTTTCCCAAAAGCATTTAATCACAAGTAGAATTTTACTTGTGTGTTTTTGTGATGAGATGGAAGGTTTTGCAGGCAAACTTTTGTACTGAGGTTGAATTAAATCAAATTAAAGAACTCTATCAGACTACAGGGAAACAAGACTAAAAGTCTTCAGCTACGCTAGCACCCCCAAGAGGTTCAAATGGTCATTACACACCAGAAAATAAAATGGTTGGATAGAATCTGACTGGACAAAGCCACCTCCTTTATTTTTCTTGCATTGGTTCATTGTACTTATGGACCGCTATGTTCAAACGAGTGCAGTCGCTGTCAGTATTGTTCTTGAAAGTAATAAACAACTGAAAATTCACACAGCAACAACAAAATTGCACAACACTGCTTTGCACATTGAGGGTCGATTTGTACCTTTATTTTGAAATGACTCTGAAAAATATCTACAATCTGTATAATGATAATAATAAGGCATCAACATGATATATAAAATAAAGAAGCTTTTGTATTCAAACTAATGTTTCTCGGGTTTTTTGTTTGTTTGGCAGGAGTAAGTGGTTTTTCAGATATTATGGAACAAAGCATATTTCTAGATGAAATACTCCAAGCACTTGTTCCTCTCATCATCCAGTTCTTGGGTCTCAATCTCAAACCTTTTCATAGCGATGAAATACTGAACAAATGGCTCTCCAAGGGTGCTGCGGATGACGTGGTCCTCCCCCAACGCCTCCAGAGCATCGTCGAGCTTCACGGGAATGGCGAACTCCTTCTGCTGAGCGGGGGCTTTGTTTAGACCGCTCTCGACGCTCAGGTTGCGTTTAATGCCGTCCAGTCCTGCTGCCACTGTAGCCGCCAGCACAATGTAAGGGTTGGCCATGGCTGAGCCCAGCTTGTTGTCAATGTGAGTCTCCCTCCCGCCGTGGCACTTGACGTTGAAGGAGCAGCCATTATCATTGCAGCCGCAGGTGGCGTACAGCATCCGTTTGGGGTCTTTGATTGTCTTGGCGATGTGGCTCCGGCAGCCCAAGCCGGGCGACATCAGGCAGCTCAGGGCAGCAGAGTGGGTGAGGAGCCCAGCCAGCCATTTCCTGCCAATCTCAGACAGCTCGCTTGCCTTCTCTCCACTGTGGAACAGGCTACGACGCCCATTGGCATCCCACAGGCTGTGAGCGAGCACCCCTGCATTGTACAGACCATCATCGGTGAAGAAGCTGGCGATGTAGCTGTATTTACGAGCCATCTCTTTGATTCCGGTGCGGAAGGTGAAGGCGCTATCTGCGGCTGCAATCCCAAACTCTGGCCTCAGGTTGATTTCCATTTGGCCGGGGCCGCTGGCGGAGGCGATGCTGTCTATGTCTGCACCCATGCAGTACATGCTGTCCACTAGTTGCTGGAAGAAAGGCAGGTCGTGGTTGCTCAGAAGGGTGGTGGCGGGGAACAGGAGGGTCTTTGGTCCAATTCGGTCTGGTGCCCCAAGGACGCAGCATTCATAGGTGAAGGAGGAGTGCAGGGAGAATCCCATGGTTTGGAGCTGACCGAGGAGCTGCTTGGCAATGAGGCGAGGGGAAGTACGAAGGGGGCCTCCTGTCACCGTACAGGGGTCACAGATGACCCGGGCTGTTTGCTCTGCCCAGGGTAGGATCCTGAAGGTCGAGAGGTCAGGGATCAGAAGTACATCGCTGCTGAAGTTGGCAGTGTTGGCGTTGTCCACTTCGTTGCTCTTAGGGCTCAAGGTCAGCTCCAAGTAGCTTCTTGGCATCGGTATACCATATACCGATTTCTCCTGCAGGTGCAACATTTACATTAAAGGAATAGAAAATACATTTATATTTTGCAGCTAAGTCTTGGTAGGAAAACAAATGATTATATTTCCCAGAATTACTATTTCAAACTTTTTGTCCTACAAAACTCAAATGATCCAGTTCTGTTTTAGACAAACAAATGTACAACAATCCAGGGATGGATGGATGGATGGATGGATGGATGGATGGATGGATGGATAGATAGATAAAAAAACATGTCAAAACCAGCGCACAGGTCGGTTACATCGCTATCTCAGTCTCTGTCCTCTGCTCTGCTGTTATGTCTATCAGCAGGTCTCAATGAGAGGAATCACATCCACCTGCTACATGACACACATTTCCTTATTTGGACATCACTCCCGGAGTTGGGGGCGTTCGCTAGAGATAAAGCTGACTGGCACATGAGAAGTGCTCTCAAGGGACTCTCCATAAACTGTTGTTCCCCTTCTCCTCTCCACAAAGATAAGTTGTAAAAAAATAGGCAATAAATGAAAAGTGCAAAGTAATAATCGCCTTTGAAGTTCTTCTCTACACGTTACACGCTGTGCTGTCTCTGTGTTATGGGTGTATAAATAAGTAGAAGTCTGTCTGCACACCAATGATGCGTTTGTTTTAGCTCAGTAGTCAGCGCAGTCATCTATGATCTGGGAGACTCGAGTTCAAGACTTGGTATGGAGACCTCCTTCATAATATAGTTTATTCATAAACACTTATTATAACACTTTACTATCCTAAAATTAAAAGCATATTAAAAATAAAAACTGGATTTTCTAATAGATAGATAGATAGATAGATAGATAGATAGATAGACAGATAGATACATAAAGGTGATTACATGGAAGAAGCGGACAGGCACTGTCTTGGACCTGGACACCCCATGGAGGTCGGTGGCCTCAAAGCGGACAAAGTTGATGTTTTCTCGGGCTATCTGCTGTTTGATCTGCTCCATGGCTGAAACGAACTTCTGATTCCCAGAGCTCTCAACAACTTCGTTTTCGCTACCTGTGGAAAAGAGTGTGAAATATCTGCACAAACATACCACTGGAGAATTTGATTTCAAAACACTAATCATCCCATTTTGAGAAAAAAAAAAAAATCCAATGGTATCAAGACCACTTTAGTGAAGTCAGATCAAAATCCAGTCAATCCTGAAATAGAATACCACAACACCAAAATTGCCAACAAATAGTGTAAATGTTGATCCAGACTGAAAAGCAATCGCTTTAAATCACTTCAGCTTCAAATCACACACAAAAAGGGAAAACATCAGTGAAAATTGGCCATTTTTCATGCTAAAAATAGACAAGAAGAAGTCATTATCCACTGATGGTTGAAACCCAGTCAAGTCTAAGTTAAAACAGGAACTAGACTGAGACGAATCTGCTGTGCTGGAGCCCTGTGAGCAAGCATCTTCTAACAATTTGTCCTCCAAGAAGAAGAGTTAACTATGAGTCAATTAAAGTTTGTAAAAGAAGACATCTGTTCATTAATATCAGGGATAAACTTAACCAAAGCATCACCAACCTTGATGAGAAGTTCCAGTCTCGCCCCAGGAGTCACCGCTTGCATATGTGTGCGTCCTAACTGCAGGCTGCCTATTTGTGTTGGCATCAGCCCTGAATGAGCTGGATGAATCCATGCTGGAAGGGAGCTGAATAGATGTGCTATCTCTGGACCTGGGCCCCCTTCTGGAAGCGTCAGAGTTGGGTTTGAAGGTGCTGAACGCCCTGTGTGAGTTTCCATCGTCCTGCCGTCCATCGGGCCGGCCACCACCACCGCCACTGCTCCCATGGAGGTATGTATATGGACTCCCCGGTTTCCCGTCATCTCTTCCTCGGATGCTGAGCAGAGGACTGTCCCTCAGGATGGTCTTCAGCTCCTCCATGGTCTGCCTGGGGACGCCCTTCTCCCTGGTCCAGTCGTCCCCAGCAGCAGGTTCGTCCATCCTGGGATCATCAACTCGTTCTGGAGGCCTGTGAGGCAGAGGGCCGATGGAGATCACGGTGGGGGTGTCTGGTGGTAGGGGGATGCAGGTGGACGGATGGACGATGGATGGACCCTCTCCGCTGCTCCAGTCCACAGGAGGCACATATTTCCCAGTCACTCTCACTCCCTTCCTGTTGCCCAGGCTCATCCCTGTACCATCTATCTGGTCTTTGCTTCTACTCTCGCCCTCCTGGAAAACACACAATGTGTCTGTCACCAGAATGGTAAGAGATGGTCAAGTGTGCATGAGAAGAATTATTAAAGAGTGTAAGAAACTGAATCTGAAATTATCGAGAATAAAAATAAGGCACAAAGACAGTCAAATTATAATACAAGTCCGGTAAAAAATGTATTTGAAGCCGACGCTGCTGTATCCATTCACAGTTTTGTGCTGAAACGAAACTCAAATCAAAAAATTAGACGTGGAATTGTTACCTTGAAATCTTCAGAGTCATTCATTTCTTTGTTTGAACTCTTTCATGAACTGTGATTTGGAATTTGATAGCCTTCATATGAAGGCAGAGCCTAACTCGCACATTAATTTTTATACACAATTGGTACAATGGTGACAGATTAGAAAATTCTTTTTGCCCCCAACACCCAGAGGCATCCGGCTGGAAACTGGCACCCACCGACTGCTGGTAGACACTGAACCACTGCTGCTTTGAGCTCATTGGCTGCCGGCGAGGACCATTCAGAGGCGCTTTTGTCTCATTGCAAAGTGAAACTGCGGAGCTCAGCAGCTCTGTTTGTGCTTCCAGAAAGATATAGGAGCAAAAGTATTTATTCCAGAGAGATGAAAACACACAACTACGGGCGCCAGACAATGGCTGCTGTTATTGATGGTCTTTGCATTACAGAGTTGCCGTCTGACTCTCAAATCTGCAAAATGTTTCTTAAAGTAGGAGCTCAACAAAAATGTTTAAAAGCAGAATTTAGTTTTTTCTGCATACATTTCAGTTCAGGCTTCAGTATTTCTATTATTGTACAAATAAGATGGTACCCTCTCTGAAAAGTTATATAACAGGGTTTGTATGTGGTTGACAAAACAATCTAACCACAAGGTCAAATTAGTAGCTGTTCCAGAGCTTTCTACTGTATCCAACAATCAGTCTCAACTTTTAAGCCGACAGGGATACGATGTCCTTAAAATCCTCAGGGAAAATGGGAATTAGAACATCTTTACACTTATAAAAACCAGGCAAACTCAATCTGCTAAAGAAGATCCTGAGACGCAGTCGAAAGCTCCTGAATAGCTACTAAATGGACCTTATGGTGAGATCGTCTTGTCAACAACTGTTTCCAAGGTCAAGAATGAACTTTTAATCTCAGGTTGATGTGTTGTAATTAATGGAATTATTAGTAGTTAATTAATCATTTATTAATGCTTTATTGAATCATAATAAACAGTTATAGGAATATGAGGAATATTTTAGGTTTTTTATTATAAAAACACATTTGATGGTGTTTATCTTCCTCCAGCAAAACTTTTTATTCAGCTCAATGGGTTATTAGAGAGCCAAAAACACACGTCCCTTTTATTAAAGACTTACTAACCTTTACGGGTTATTCAATGGTGAGTAAGTCATTAATAACAGGACATGGGTTTCTATTATAAAAGTCATATTTGTACTTGTATAAATCCATCAAAACAAGTTCTGTAAATAAGATGTTTAACAGATTTTGGTTCAGATGCTCTGTAGCAGAACGTAAGTGGTTGAACTGTTTCTTGTGGTGTCTTCTTAATAAATTAAAGGACTTAACAAAAAGACAAATCAGTTTATTGCTGGAGGACGATAAACACCAGACAAAGTGATTGATAACACTTTATTTTATGGGTCAGAGTTTTCTGAAAGTTTTCTGCGTAATTTCTTTGGAATTTTTCTGGAAAGAACCAATAATTTGGTTCTAATTACAGGGAAAATTGATTTTTTCTTTGAAAACAAAGCTCATTATAAACTCAAGTAAATATTAATTTACGATTGATTTATTGTTGGTAACTTTATTGTCTTATATATGTTGAATTGTGTGCTTGTTTGTAGACAAATCTTTGCATTTTTGCATACTCAGCTGATCTCTAGGTTGTGTACTTAACTGTAATTATTTAACTGGAGTGTAAAAATTCAAACAGTCTCTATTTTCCCTAAAATTAGAACCAAATTACAAGGTTCTTTGCAGGAAACTTCTTGAAAGGTATTTGAAAGTACATCGGAAGTGACATACCTGTATATAAAATAATTGTTTTACAACCTCAAAGTTGCCT